>NC_085025.1:2084341-2138508 GCF_963692335.1 Osmerus eperlanus
TGATATTTTGTGTCCCCCCCCCCCCCCCCCCCATCTAAAATCTGCAATCAAAACAGGCTTACCTCTGGAGGAACAAACAGCACCATATGAGATTGCTTCAAACGTTGCCATTTCCTGAGCTCCCAGGCATTTAACCCACACAACTGGATCTGAATAATTGAAAGCCGAGTTTGTGCAATGTGACCTTTCTTGGTCGTCTCTCTTCACCTGCTCCTGTGCGCTCGGAAGAGAGAGAGAGAGAGAGAGAGAGGAGAGAGAGAGAGAGAGAGAGAGAGAGAGAGAGAGAGAGAGAGAGAGAGAGAGAGAGAGAGAGAGAGAGAGAGAGAGAGAGAGAGAGAGAGAGAGAGAGAGAGAGAGAGAGAGAGAGAGAGAGAGAGAGAGAGAGAGAGAGAGAGAGAGAGAGAGAGAGAGAGAGAGAGAGAGAGAGAGAGAGAGAGAGAGAGAGAGAGAGAGAGAGAGAGAGAGAGAGAGAGAGAGAGAGAGAGAGAGAGAGAGAGAGAGAGAGAGAGAGAGAGAGAGAGAGAGAGAGAGAGAGAGAGAGAGAGAGAGAGAGAGAAGAGAGAGAGATGAGAGAGAGAGAGAGAGATGAGAGAGAGAGAGAGAGAGAGAGAGAGACCTTGGATAAATTAATTGCTAACTATATTTCATTACATCAGAAAATGTTCAGGAAATTCAAACTGCAGATGCCTGTCAATATAAACAAATATACTACACCACTGTATCGTGTTCTTTGAATAGATTCATTCCCTTCCCTCATCTCTCGAAATGTAGACTCCTGAAACATTTTTTGACATTGTTCCAAAAAACATTTTAAAGGAAACTAGATACATTCCTAACATTGTCCCAGTGCAGTGACTTGCAACGTCAACTTCATAAGGCTTCAACAAACCCACAACACCCCATGAGTTTAAGAGCTTAACCGTTTTTTTATACTCATTTTGAACATTCAAGAGGAAGATACCTGGTGATTCAACTATCCTTCAGACAAACTTAGAAATGGACAATTAATATTTTGTATATGAAGTTACTGTCAACGTGATCCCGAAGTCCTTTGCTGCTTTATATACAGAGAAAGCAAGAGAGAAAGAATAATGGAGAGAGGAGAGAGAGGGAGGAGGAGAGAGAGAGAACTCATATCCAGGGGGAAATACAATGCCTATTTCTCAGTCTTTCATTTGACGTTGATCGGACAGACAACATAAATATAGAATAAAAATCTGGTTCCTAGGTCACAGGCTTCGTTGAATATCCCGGCAGGCACATATCCTGAAAATATTTTACAATTCTAATGTCGAAAGTTTTTTGAAATAGTAAAGTAAAAAATGTAAAGATCTGTCTTTTTCAAGTCGAACACACGCAATCCACTTCACCCATTTCTGTCTGTAATTCCATTCTTCCATCCTTCTGTTTTCAATATGTGAGAATACAATACAGTTGCACTGAATTAGTAGGCAGTGGGGGAGATGGGAGAATAGTGTGGGACTGAGAGTGGAACAAGCACCTGTATGTGCTGGAATCCAAACATGGTGGACTGGTTTCCAAATCCCTGGGAAGAGTTCCACACCAGGCCCCAACTGACCACTCCACAACCTGCAGGGCTTGGAGGATTTGGCCCAATCAACACCGATCCCCACTTGATGAAGGGTGCATGAAGCGCACATTCATTACAGTCTTCTTTACATGTCCTGTAAACAAGAATCGACTGAAGGCTCCCAAAGGACTTGTGGTCGACAACACAGCTAGCAGTCAAAATACCGTTGAAGACAATTTAAAAAAAGCCTTTTTGGTAAATAACTAGACTGTAAGTGAAAGCATACCCTGTGTCTCTTAAAAACCTCTGCTGAATATGTCATACATTTTGCTGCATTGGAACACGGACCATTTGTAGAGCACACTTCTTTTTTTTTTTTTTTTTTACTCCTTGAGCTTTTATCAAATGGAACCCCCCCCCCACACACACACACACACACACATCGTTTAAGTCATGACATGGCTAGCGGCCTACAGGGTCCGTCACGTCTCCCAGCAACGTCATGTCTCCCAGCTATCCCAGCAGCAATTTTCCAACTGATACCGAAGATCATTAACGGACAGGTCCGCAGGGTCCGAGGGATGGAAGCGGTACGACTAACTGCAGATCTGCAGAAAGCAACACATTGATATTCAACGCAGCCTGCTGTTACTTTGCTGCATACAAACAGTTCCTTCTGATTCATTTCAGCAGTTTGATCTGCTGAGATGCGGCGTGTCACACAGATTAATAATTAATATGTAACACCCCTCTTATTCAGTTATCAATTCAAAGACTAAAACAATACCTTGGTGCTGTGTTTGCAGCCTGGGGTTCTCCCCAGGGGGTGTGGCTTCAGCAAATGCAAGGTAATGAAAGAAACTAAGCATTCATCTCCCTCAAATGATGTCAAATACACAAGGGTGAATAGCTTTTTCTTTTCTAATTTGAAAGGCTATCAAAAACAAATCTTTGGCAAGATCAGTCCAGGCAGTTTACGTCAATTATTTTCCAACCAATTTGTTATTATTGACTGCATTTAAAGAACGTTTTGTATACTATACCATACTGCACATCCTCTGGCGTTCAGAAGAATGCCGCTTCATCCGAAGGTCTCAATCAGTGAACCACAGTGTTGATCCATTTCTGAAATACTATTAACAGTACGGCCGATGGGTAGTGTAAACATGAAGATGTTCAATTTGATTGGTCACAGAGATGAGCATTATAAATCAACCCTCCAGTCCTTACACAACCCCCCCCTCCCCCACACACACACACACACACACACACTCTCACACACACACACACACACACACACACACACACACACACACGTAAATGGACAACCTAGCTGCATTCCCCAGGAGGTCTAATTCTGTCAAAGACAGTATGTCAGACTGGCTAGAAAATAACATTAGTGTCTGCCACTTGCCAAATAGTTGATCCTGGTTCATTTAAACACATGGTGTCTGACAGTCTAATTAGGGTGGCACAGCCTAATTGGCAGAAGCAGGGGTGGCCGACATGTTGGCTGAACTCCACCAACCTTTCACACAAAATCAGGTCTATTACTTCCCATGTCAAAAAAAAAAGTATAGAAAATTTGCAAATAAGTTTACATCTTTTGCAGCAAACATTACGTATTTAGGAATCTGTAAGTTATAAAAGTATAGAACAGAAAGAGAAAAATGTATGATACTTGAATGTTCTGCATTAGTTTTAGTATCAAAGCTTTGAAAAATCGATTATGCAGTTAGGGTATAATGGTCACATCTCACAAACTGTCCTTGATATTTAAACGAGCTAAAAACGGGAAGTATTGTGGTAAATCCTATTAAGCAGTGTACAATGTTAATCCATGAAACCAATAAGCAGCTATTAAAAGTTCAAAAATTCACTGGTCTGAAAAAAGATGCACAAATAACAGGATTAGTGTTGCTGGAATACACCCTCTTATTCTAGACATATTCACAGAGAGACTATAGCAGATAAAACGTAATAAATAAATAAAACTGGGTGACTTAAGTTACTGTACGACATCCCATCCTTTAGAAGTAGATTAAATGTCATGAGAGGAGAACAGGAAAAAGATGGAAGCACTGCACTGCAGAATAATGCTCTTATAATGGTTCCAAAATAAGCAGTAATCAAAGAATATGAAGACTGATATCAGACTAAACTCTTAGAATGCTTCACTAGGGTTTATGACCTTGAATGCTAAACTGAGATGACCTGCAGAGAAGCTCCAAAAGACTTTGGAGAGCCACACGCTCTAAAAACTGGAGATAGTCGTTGCCCTAGAAAGAAGTATACGATTTTGTAAATGTGCAGTGAAACTGTGGCAACTGTGATGTGATTCTCAAGGGACAACTAGATGCCCATAGCAAAGCTTGAAGTATTAATTCATTTTTACAGCCATTTTAGCACATGCATTACCAGACTGCAAAGATTGCCATGTCTGCCTCTGGGTCCAACGCACCAAGACAATTACAAGAGTAAGCCATGCATATCAGTCATGCATTGGCTTGAAATAAAACTCAACCATCATTTCTTTCATAATGCACCAAAATAACCCTGTTTAGAGAAATTGAACATAGTGACAGATACTTATTACTCATTAGCACTAATGTATTGCGGACTCCTGTCATCTTTCATTTACAAAATGCTCAATTTTTTATTTTCTTTCATTCAAGAGATAACACACTGTAATGTAATCTCGGTTCTATAAATACTGGCTTTGGTCCAACAGCACATTTTTACAGGAAATCCTGTGTTTAAAAACAATCTGTCCTTTTTCAGTCACAAAAAAAGCGTTGTTTCAATAAATGAATACATCTGTATTTCTACATCTCTGGACATTGTATCGTTCCTCTGCAAATTATTTAAAGTAAAACAAATTTTGCAACTCCCTTATTTTCCCTAAACACTAGAAGTGTACTAATTACCACACATTATTCTGATGTAATCAAGGCTCAGAAAACCCTCTGATTCTGAGTCACAAGCAGTTTTCCTGAGCAGAACACAGACTTTTAGCATTTGGCAGAATAAGCACAGTTGGCAAAAGGCTTAGATTTTCTTCAAGAATTAAATTAAGATTTAAAACATATCTATAGTCTACATAAACATTCATGCAAATAACCTCAAAAGCCGGCATCACTTGGAACACCAATCGTTTTTCTTTAAATGAAACAAGTTGCTGTTCAACAAAGTGCAGGTTTGTGTTCCTCCAAGCATTCCTCCATCCTGTGGAGACACATCCTGTCTTTTTGCTGGATGGAACAGCAGAGACTCATAGTCCACAAAGAAAAGTCACTGAGGACATGAGTCCATCCTAATTAAGATTAATGCTTCACGCTGTGGAACCATGCTTTGAAAAATATCAGGTCCCCAGGGATATGGACTAAATAATAGGCCCTGCAGCATTCAGGGATGACCCAAAAGTGTTACAGTACAACTGTCAGATGACAGTTTTAAAACAGGATCTTGTGACACCCTGTGCTGGAAATGATTGAGCATAGAAAGTGTTTGACCTGGTCACCCCCACCCACGCCCCAAGTCCCATCCCCACCACCCAAGTGGTAGTGGTCCAGCAAGCCTATCACGTAGTTTCCTCTCCAGTTGGCTTGGACCCAGGAGTTGGGCACCATAAGAGGATGTTCAGCAAAACAGTCATATGGCAACCAAGCAGCTGGCACAGAAGCAGCCTGGAAACAAACAGCAAAGTACAGCACAGCACAGCAGTGTGTCTCTTCATGCGTGTGATTTGGCCTGACTCTTGACACTCTCACTCTTAAGCTCATTTGCACAGCTGGATCACTCTAGAGGACAGCAATACCAGTGGTGGAGTCAGCCAGGCCGGCGAGCCCATGACCTCCTGTGCTCCCTCGGCCCCTCTGCCTCCCCTAACTCTTCTTAGCGTTCACTTTTCGTCTCCCCAGCAGGCAGCAGTCCAGCCAGTGCCCGCGCTGCAGGAGACACGGGATACACAAACGTGAACATTTTCCGGAAGTTGCTTTGAAACGACGACAGAGCTGCTGGAGTTGTCATGACAATTAGGAGGATTGTGGCCCGTAGTTGGACCAAGTTACAAAGTTCAAATCCGTGATGGTACAACACAGCCTTTATGTAACAGCCTTTCCAGAAATGTTTAGCACAAGTGAGGCATTGTTTTAACGATGTATTCTCTAAATAATGTATTGAGACTTTTAAGAGTATTATTTTCTGTTTATTTTGCCCTTGCTTCCAGACGAGCTGCCAAATTTAAGGAAGGATTCTCTGCAGTACATGTAAATAACCCTGGCGGGAGGTGGTACCATAGGGGCTTCGGGATAGAAGGAGGAGGAATACGCCATCAGGAGGAGACTGGTACCCCCTCACTGCTCTCCCCATCAGGTTACTGACGGATACAGCGGCAGAGCACCGCAGATCTGTCAAAAACCCAGTTGTGTATTAATTGTGATTCTGTCACACTAAAGTTAATTACAGCACCCAGTGTGAGGCAGCGCAGCCCGCTTCCTGTTCTTCTCATTGTGTCAACTTTCATTTAATTTCACCAAACATTTAAATAGGCGCCACACTTGTTGTCTTTGCAGGTCTGGATCAATGTCATCCCACCAAACTGGTGCAACAGGAGATGTACTCCCCAGTCCTGTTCCAACCCAGTTGTGTATTGCATCACCACAAACTCAATTATTGGCCGTAATTACAAGGATCTTAGGGAGTTTGAGTGAAAGTCAAATTGCAAAAGCAACAAAACATGGATTAAATTGCTGGAGCTCTTGACAAGAGTCATTAAATTGTCTGATTCAAGTGTTCTCAGTATTCCAACGCGGGCAGTTTAGCTTGAGAACTGCCTTTTTCTTTCCAGTTGTTTGCTGAAGGTCTTTGCGGTCAGGCTGAACAAATGGATGAACTGCCTTTTTCTTTCCAGTTGTTTGCTGAAGGTCTTTGCGGTCAGGCTGAACAAATGGATCTGGGCCCTCTTTATCCACAGACCATGAGAAAACAGTCTGGGGCAGACACAAGCCTCCTGGGTTTCTGGAACACAACAACGCAATTAACATATCACTTTGAGTAAGCAGGTGTCATTTACCAATGATACCAATGCTGTTATGATCCCACCAGAGATGCCTTGTGAGTAACGTGTTGAGACCAGAGGCCTGCCGAGTCTGTGCAATACTCTGTAAGCAAACAAAATGGAGACGCAGTAATAACATGTTCCATTTTTAGATAATGAAGGGAAATTGTGTGATCAGAAACATCTGAAATGGCCTTTCAGAGTAATGAAAAACAACCTTTTCCCCAAAGAAATGTTTGTGTTTTCTGAAAATAGGCATTTTTACAGGCTTTTTATTGAAACAGATTCAGGACAGGAGAGCTAGAAAAAAAACACTGTAAGGCTCAGGGTGGAAACAGTGATAATTAGGACAGTATGTTTTAATTGCGACGATATGAAACAAAAAGCCCAGCTTCCCTAGAGGTGCCGTAAATCTTTTGAGACTTCTGCAGGAAACAAAAATAGATCATCGTCTGTTAGTAGGATCTGCTGACGCTATGGCCATTTTGAAATGACTCCTATCGTGAGAAACCCCCCCTGATCAAGTTACTGTAAGAAACTCCAGATGCAGTACAGTGAACAGCCTCCTGTCTCTACACTATTCTGCTGCTTGTTTGCACATTATGCACGACTCGACTTCCACTCTCAGCATTGTCAGCTTCATCATCACGTGGAAGTGTTGCAACAAAACATGAGTCATTCCCTGGCTGGCGTCTCCGTCCAGCGGGGATCTTCATCTTCGCGAGGGTCTCCTCCGGTTCTCACCATTTATTTTCCTGCAGAGTCGGTCTCTGTAGTAAGAGCCTTTTAATGTGTGAGACACATGCAAGCGTTCCCATGAGAGCAGAATAATCTGATTTATATTCAGCCAGCGGGGTCATTATCGCATGTTAAGCACCCAAGGACTCGACTGCATATAGATACAAGCAGCGAGTCCTAGTATGGTATGTGCATAGGCCCTGCAGTGCCACAGCCCTGCTGCAGCCGTTCCTCCCTCCTCAGATCCAGACGCAGAGAAGGAGGCGGCAGCATGACCCAATTTCAGAGCTGAGACACATCAGCAGAAGAAGAGTTAACTCCCTAACTGGCTCCGGTAGGGGGGGGGGGACGAGCACTGGTCGACAAGTCCCCTTTTTTGCCACACACACTCTGCCAAAGCCACACACACAGACACACCTACGCACACACACACACACACCGTCCGACATGGAGGTGTCAGGAAGGATGACAGACTCTGCACCAGCCAGGCAGAATGGTCCTTCGGGGGTCTGACGGGGCATCAGTGACACTGCTGTCACAGGTTCTCTCATCGGCGTTGAGCTAATCACTCAGTCTGTCCACTGGCCAGCAGCCTCCAGCTCCGCTCATCACATTAGCCATGCAAGGACTCCATTTGCATTCTTCACTCTCTCCTTTTTTGTGGGCTGAAGGGGGAGGGGAAGGGGGGGGCTGTTAGGAGTTAAAGAGCTTTGTTCACAAAATAAGAATTGTGATAATTAATGACACAACATGTTTCTCATTTAAAATCTAATCTAAAAGAGGTGGACACAAATGATTTTTCCTAATTGAAAAGCTAAAAGCAATAAAGCGGCACTCCACAACCTTAATGCGATTCTTGAATGGAGGGAAATTAAGAGAAGGGTATGGAGGCTGGAGATCTGCCCGCCAGGCCTCTGTTCATCCGGTTCTCCGCACTCCATCTTTATGGTCATCTGTGCATTATGACATGGTTTATTCTTTGTTTGTGTGTGCAAGCTTAATTGAACTGCGTCAAGTCATTTTCTGCTTTGTGTGCTTCTAAATAACCATCCCATAGATTTAATATTGTGCCCAGCTCCCGTTCCCTTTGGGACAGCTAGATCAGAGAAAAATGTTGCTGGTGAGGAATTTGTTTGATTGTGGAACTAAGGTTACCCATTGTATAACCCAGCTGTGGTTTTTGGTTGACTGCCAGATAAAACTGTTTAACAGTCTCAGTTTCTCAGGGAAGCGAACAGAAAGACGTAACCAAACATTCTGGCAAGCGGAACCCAAACCAAAATCCAGTTCACCTAAACAACAGGACAGAGTTTTAATCATCTTCAAACCTCTCGACAGAATAAAACAAAAGGGCACCATTTCAATCTCTCCGAGAAGGCTTGAGACTCTGGAACACTGGCTGGTCTTTTTGCCCCTCACCAGTACACCTCCAGGACTCCATTGAAGCCTGGTAATGTGTCTCTCACAAAGGGGCTGTTCTCAGAGACATCCAGGCTGGGGGATAAGAGAAATCTACAGGCTAATTATCTCAGACCTGGGCGGATTTGGAGGGCCTTCCAGGCACCTTCCCACTGGCCCTCTTTGGTTGGCTGGCCTGGGATTAGTGAATGAGGGAAGAGGTGAGGGTGGGGGCGAGTGGTTGGGAGGGCAAGGGGGCCGGAGGGGTGTGGGGGACACAAGCAGGCCAGCCACACCAGGCCTCTTTATGTGGGCGTGAATGGAGACGCCGACCACAATGACCGCAAAAACAGGCGAAGCTGTGGGCAGGGGCTGTGGAGGTTCTTGTCGGTGGTCACCTATTATCTCGGCCTTTTGTCGAAAGATGGTGATGGTGGGGAGAACGGGCGGCATTTCGAAGCGTGAGGCCTGAGAAATGGGGCCCTGTGATCGGCATCCAGCAGTGTGTTTGATGCTTTCATGGAGGTGACCCCTGTCCACCATGCTGGTATCCCTAAGCTGGTGGATGGAGGCTGGGTTGAGCTTCTCTGGGCAGACCCCCGCCCTCTGGTGCTCTGAGCTGCTCTGAGCTCCACCAGGATAATGAGTAGGGATCTAGGGCTAACAGGTTAATGTGCTTTTATTGCCATGGTAGAGCTAATAGAGTTGTGATGACTCTACACCTGCCACAGCCAGACGGGCGTGTTAAATCTCCCACAGGGCCCAGGGCTGTCTATGGGCAAGAGTGCAGCTGACAGATACAGCATTTGACAATGACATATTGCTGTGGGACAACAGTGGAAAAAATGACTTGAATTTTTAAACATTATCTTTGCTTTCACCCGAGCAATATTTTTTTACTTGCGTTGTTCCTTCTACTACTGTCTGAATGTTACATCAAGGATAAATGAGATAGAAATTCATACCATACATTAACCACTGTGCTGTATAAATTATTCTACTCAGTTTTCCTCTCTGTGACAACAACTCTTGCCTGGATTCGTTGCTCAGTCATCCCGAAGACATCACATTCATTATTGATTGTAATACATAGGGTTGCAAAGGGGCGGAAACTTTCCGGTAAATTTCCGGAAAGTTTCCACTGGAATTTTGGCTCGGGAATTTGGGGAATTTTGAAAAAAAGAAAACGTGCCAAAGTTTTTTGATTGCAGCTGGTTGGGAACATTGTCTGCCAGAAACATAAACCTAAACATAAATGTTCTGTTGTTTTTGAAGGTCTTTGTCATCAGTGTTGCGTCTGAACGTTTCAGCCCTATGTCTGGCAAGTGTGAGAGCGCCGAATTGCGTAGAGGCCAAGAGCAGTATTGCAGACAGAGATTTCAATTATAGCTGGCAACATATTGAAATATTTTTGGAGCTGTGAACTTAGTTAAACATTTTGAACTATGAACTGAACTAGTTCATTAAAACATTTGTGAACTATGAACTGAACTAGTTCATGTAGAAAGCGAATTTTCCCAACAATGTTTGTCATTACCTAGCATATTGATTACTTGGTAAACTGAAGCCCTGTTAATTTTAATACCAAGTTTATTTGTATACAGTAGACTAACTTTTTACAGCAGTGAGAGTAGCATGTATGTATGTCCACACAAAAGTTGTATTATAAATGTTTGCATGCATGTCTGCTTATGACAAGGTAAATACAGTTAAATTACCCATTTCCAGTTAATTCCTGTCAATTCCTGTATATTCCCGTATATTCCCGTTAATTCCCGTATATTCCGTTAATTCCCGTGGAAAATTTCAAATTTTGAATATTCCCGGAATTTTACAACCCTAGTAATACATGCATCTTTTTAAAGATACTTCTAAAATTTTAAATAACATGGTCGAAACAGAGACTTTTTCAGAGGCTTACAAGTACTGTGGTAACAAAATGTGTCTTAATCCATTTAGGTTACACTGGTTCACTGGCATTCTGGGCTAACCGTGTTAATCCTCCCTGTTCTCTTTGATAACCTACTGTAAAGAACTACCGTTTCCCCTGACGTTGGCATGCCAACCTTTCAGGTGCCTATATAAAATAAAAGTTACTTCTCAGCTTAACGTTAATTTCATTTCACCCCTCTAGATGATTATTTTGTGACAAATCACTCAACAGTTGTTGAGGCAGGGGTTAATTTGACATGCCACCAAACGCAACGTGAGGTTGTGCGAGGAAAGTTTCTTTTGCCAAAATGTAATCAGTTTGGAATTTATTTAATCCCTGATTCACAGGGTGAATAGTAATACGCACTCATGTCATTACTGGATCTCCAGCAGAGTTCAATAGCACACAGCATTCCTCCTCTCAAGGCTTGACTGTGTGCACGGCAAATCTTTTGATTCTCCTTCACGTTACTTTGACAAAGTATGAAATGCATGGAATATCTAAACACAATCTTACATGTCCAAACTGTGTCTTTTCAGCCTGAGAGATGATCCGATTTATATCCTCCTAATTCTGTTAAAACAACATACCAGAGCTGCTACATCTGAAAGGAAGATCTAGAAGGATTATCTTTATCTGATCTATTTGTTCTATCTGTTTATTTTCCTTTCTTTCTTTTTTTTTTTTTTACAGCCATCTCTTTAGTTGTGTTTTTCTGTGCTTGTAGTGTGTGGGACGGTGTGGGATGAGATGTATGAATGTTTCATTAGATTGCACCATCATGCTCGGGTGAGCACTTGCATGTTCAACAGAACACCAGGAGATGGTGAGGTTTTGTTTGTCTGTGTCATTGTGAACCTCAAATCAATCGTTGATCTTGAATCCTATTCATCATGTTTCAGTCCTGGACTGCAGCTGAAGCAGGGCCTCAGAGTTGAACAGCACCACTGGACATATTTGTGGTCAGACCAAAAAGCTGCCCATTTATCTGTGTTTGCCCTGGAATCCAGCACAGCACAGCGCTCGCCACTCCTCTGAAAGTGGGATTATGTCTCCTAAGGGGCCATTAAATCTCTAAACCCCAATTACACTGCTACCAGTTGATTTATGGGTTTATTTTTAATGACACATTAAAATGCAATTAGCATCTGTATCCAGAACAAACTGTGTGTATCCAATGAAGGTCTTTCAGAATAAATGACATGGATTCTCTTTCACTATATCACAAACAGGCTGTCTGGCGCTTTGTATTTTACAGTTTGTTTTAGAGCAAAATAGAAACCCATTTAATGGGAGTCTATTAAACCAACGTGTATTAACTTCATGGACAAGAAATGTTAAGTTGGAAATAGGAGGGAATAGACAAATTGAGTTTCCTTGTTCGATTAAACTGAAATCTCTTCCTTTTGTCTTGTTCAGCCTCCCTTACAGCCCTCCTCCTCCATTTCCTTATCGCCTCCACTCTCTCCCCTCCTCTCTCCACTCCCCTCATCTCTCTCTCCCCTCCACTCTCTCCCGTCCTCTCTCTCTCCCCTCCTCTCTCCACTCCCCTCATCTCTCTCTCCCCTCCACTCTCTCCCGTCCTCTCTCTCTCCCCTCCTCTCTCCACTCCCCTCCACTCTCTCCCCTCCTCTCTCCACTCCCCTCCACTCTCTCCCGTCCTCTCTCTCTCCCCTCCTCTCTCCACTCCCCTCCACTCTCTCCCCTCCTCTCTCCACTCCCCTCCTCTCTCTCCCCTCCTCTCTCTATCTCTCTCTCTCTCTGTCTCACTCCCCCTCCCACTCTGCCTCTCTCCCCTCCTTTCTTTCTCTCTCTTTCTTGCCCCCTTTCTCCCATCCTCTCTTTCTCATGCAGGCACACTAAAGCACAGCCACACACACACATACACACACACACACATAATGCAAGTTACAGTGATTTGCAGTTATGAAATCCTGTTAGCAAATGAAAATGTATTGATTTTTCCAAAAATGTATTAAAATCCGGTCAGACATGGAAGCAGATCCTTCTCCAGGCAATGACCTCAAGAATTACCACTGGATTTACAGTACTTGCAAACATTTTCAGTCAATACTGCTACCGACCTGCAGCCAGCAAACAAAAAGATTGTGTCTCTTTAGAAAGATAGCCATCTTTACACACAATAAAATACAGAAATAGCACAGAGATCAGCAGATTACACCCCAGCATGCCGCGGTGCATTCTGATTTAGCTGCCAGCATTGTGCTCCTTCTCATAAAAAATGAATTAGCTTTACCCATGCCAGCCATGCATTGCAGCAAGATGTACACTCTCGCCAAAGCAGTTACTTCATGCTGACTTCAGATATGTATCTTCGCCTCAGCTATCAGAGCATTGACACAGCATTTAGAGTCTTGGTGTTACGTTTCACATCCACAACGTGGTAGTATCCTTGATTTCATCTTGCTAACTTTGCTCATTTAGAAACACGTATGTATGAGAGAGACGCGTGCGGCTTCTCTGCTCGAGTATCTCAGCCTGCAACCTCTAGGCTCCCTTCACAGTGTCTGCATGGAAAGCAACCTGCCAAATACCTCCATTGATTTGTCCTGCTTGCTGCAGACAACCCTTTCAGATGGTTTGGAAGGTTCCACATGGAGGGAACATACCATTATATACAATCATAAACACACCAAATACTTTACCATTGACTCTGTGGGAATGAAGTGGAGGAAGCACATGTCATTCATTAGGGTTACACAGAGCTGGGAGGAAAAGTCAGCAGGCTCTTCTCAGTAAAGTACTAAAAAGTCTGGCAGAGTGCATCGACAGAGCACGAATCTGTCGCGTTCAAACTTCCTTTTGTCTATGTACCGGTCTGGTCTAAGGGCACATATGTCCGGCAGTAATTTCTATGTCAGTTACAGGGAAAGTTGTGTTCAGCAAATCAGTAACAGCAAAGGGACGACCTGGGTGCGCCGGCTGGCTGTGAGATCAGAGGATCAGCCACATGGCTGAGTTAGTGTGAGGTGACAGCTCGAGTGAGTGGAGCGACCTGCTGCAAGACAGCCACGTCGGCGGAAATGACACGAATGCAATTGATCTCGGCTTTTCCGTAGAAGCGACCTCCCTTATAAAATCTGACAAAGGGTCAACAGCTTCTTCCATTCTGAGTCATTGCTACTCTCTAGATCCACAAGTAAAGGAAGAAGGTGTCACTTTAAATCTGAGCGGGCCCCCTGACTGTGATTCCCATAAACAAGATGCTTTCTGCTACACCAACCCCCTCTCCCTCCCCCGTGGTACTATAAACCAATCAACACAGGTGGAACATATGGGTACTAGAAACTAAAGCAATCATTATGCAAATCTAGAAAATAAATTTGAGAGGATTCAAGGTTGGCTGGAACGCATGGTAAGGAAGCTGTTCCAGCTTTTGGAGGTTTGTAGCAATGCTTTTGGTAAGCATTTCAGTTTCTGTAATACAGTCTACCTACGTGTATATACTACGTGTATATACATGTCTATTGTTAGGGTTTTTCCAACCAAATGCGATCAACAGGAAACGCCAACCATACATGCTGATGTGTAAAGTTGGAAAATTATATTTCTTTCCACTCACAAATCATAGATTGTGTATTTTAACGGGATACATTTTTGGAGGAAGCTATTGTCAGCAACTCCCTCTATCAATCATGCAAATTACCTTTCACCTTGCTATATTTATGATAATGCAACCAATGACATTGTGTTAATTGCAGCCATTTCTCACCTGTTCTGATGGGCTGACACATATATCAGATATGACCCAATCCCTCCTTCTTCTGTTTGGAGTCAATCAATCATACCCCTCCCTTTATGCATGTGTGAGTGTGTGTGGTGTGTGTGTGTGTGTGTAGGGGGGAAGAAAAATTGTATTGTAATGGAGAAAGTATTTGTGAATTGAGTGGGTAGGCCTTGACTCTTATATCCGTTCATCTGTCAAATGTGACATCTCATCACAAAATGACAAATAGACATTCAGTTAGTATTACTTTTGATCAACCAGATAATTGTGATTTCTAGTGCATTGTTGCATACTCTATTAGTGTAATCTGGTAACTTTACATTTTTTCAAGATAATAAAAATACAACAAAAACTGCAAAAAAACGAACGTTATGAAGACATATCATGCAACTGCACATGCTCACCTAAGGTATTTTTATGTTTTGCCTTCCAATCCAAAATATGAACACCAATATGTAAAATCCTTTCTAAAGAATACAGTGCTCTGAAACATAATTTTCCAGATGGATGTCTGCATATTTTAAGCAAGTGAGCAAGTATACTTGACTGTCAAACTGGGTCTAATTGAAACGTGCTAAAAGAAATGCTCTAATCCAGTAATTTCATGCTCTGTAATTGCTGCCCTTGTGATGTATATCCAATGTTAGACTACTAACAAAATATGGGTTACTGCAAATAACATTAATGATGTATTTGCTCTGAATAGAGTCTACAAGTCAGATGACTAACCTACTGTACTACACATCGTGTTGGTTAAAACAGAACCTTTGTTTACCCTTTCCACTCATTAGTGAACAATTGTTCTTTTCCTACCATACTATATCCACAGTCCACATAGTTCAGTAGAGAGCTTCTTCAGATTGATGGAAAATAGATCAATTTCTTTGTATTCCTCTTTTTCCAGAGCTTTCCAAACTCCTGATTTTCCCGCAGATGTGTACTGCAGCTGACAGCTGTGGTAGTCACCAAAGTACAACAAATAATTGCAACTGAGAGCTAGATATCTTAACAATTACTGTTGAATAGAGGCCAGAAGGTTAATTTAGTAATCAGTGAATCTACATAAATGATGCAGAAGTTACTATAAATTATGTAAACTGTAGGCTCCCCGAAATAGGTTCCCAAAAGGAACATTGTGAAGGCAAACTTCTGAAAACATAGCAAGGTAAAGATGAAGAGTTAGAGAAGAAATAAAGAAAAACATGGCTCAGACGACAAAGCACCTCTATGAATACAGAACCTTTGAGCACAAAATAAGTAAAACAATGGAAACCTTCTTAGTCTGGGGCACAAATTCTTCTCTCTTTACAAAAAGCTTGGTGCCATTAATCGTGAAATGGAATAAAATGAATGCAGGGAAAGGGGAGTAAATCAGTACATTATTTTGGTGGGTTCCATTCTGATAATACAGCACCATATTTCTCACGTTTGGTGTCTAAGTTCATCACTATACCGTAATCAGATTTTAAAAGTATTGTTTGTGCATTTCCAGTCAGGAGTGCAAGGGATTTTTGAGCCCACTGTATGTCAAACAAAAGCCCTTAGGTATGATCAAGTTAAAACCAGGGCATGATGAATGTGGTTAGGACATGAGACTTCCCATGAACCTTAGCACCACATACCATACTTCACTTCCAAAGGTGACTAGTAGGTAACCTAGTTTACATTGAAAACACCACACCAAGGTTACAAGGGGACTTGTCCTCCATGCATCATCCAGTCTGTAGCAGTAAGCAGATATTCAAACGGGAACAGCAACCCTCCCGGGCAGCACAGCTTATGCAGCATAAATTCCTCCAACCTACATATTAGGGTGGAAGTCCGTAGGAATAACTCAGTTCCGTCACCACCGCAAAGTGTCACAATAAACAATGTTCGCAGTATTGATTCATCAACCAGAGACCAGACATTGGAGAGGGCTAATCCAATGTGTTGGGAGAACAGCACACACTCTGTGCCCTTTCCATGATCCAAACAAGAGCCGTGTGGCCCTGTCTTTCTTTCTGCTGTTTGGAAAGTTCAACAGTCTTTCCCATTAGACCCATGGGGAGAGCACTAGGTCTCGATCAATACCGGCCCCATTAGGGACCCCCCACTGAGGGTGGTCTCTGAGCATCGACTTGCCTATCCAGGCTGGTGGAGAGCCGCTACGGGCCTGGCTCTACTCATCCATCAGGCCCCTGTTTCTGCTTCCAGCCACACAGGTCCTCCAGGTACACACAGCACTGATGACGCTCTCACATTTGTTCTAGTGGGTCACTGTTATTACGAGCACTGATGATTGGTTACTGAGGGGGCATTATCAGCTGTGTTTATTGAAATCAAGCTTCCTGCGAGAGTTCCGCCCAGCAGCTGTTGGCCGGCGAAACCGGACCATTACATATTCAGTGCATCATTGACAGGGTCTCTATGAATTGTGGCAGATTTCATAACAGCTGTGTGAAGTGTTATCCTCACAGCACTGTGAGCGGTCGTGAAAAATACGACCACCAAACTAGAGGGAACGAACGGACAAAATGTGTAACAACACGAACAACATGAATATGCAGGAGGATAAGCCTTTGAGTGGGGATGGGATTTTAAGACGTACGTGCGGTTTTATGAGCAGCATCGCATGTTCTACCGCAATTTTACAAAACGGGGTCTATCGCATTTGCCCAACTCCTCTCTCGCATGCCTGATCCACTGGGATCTCCCATCTATTCATTCCCACACATGAATAATGAGGCACGAGAGATGGATAGATAATGATGTCACAAAGCTGGCACACATCTCTCCCTCAGCGATATTTACAATGGGCCATTCTGTGATGTCAGAGCCTCTTCGTGTTTTGCTTGCTGACCAGAGAGAGGGCGGTGTGCGGAGAAGATGCACGCTCAGCCCCTGTGCTGACCTTCCACAAGACTCTCACCCACAGAGGTCATTCCACTCCATCCCAAGCTCCATAGAATGGAGCACGTCGAGTCTCATTTCCCTAATTTCCCTGCTCCTGTTCACAGTCCAAAGCGCACAGTAAAGTAGGATGCCTCTTTGCTTTGAGGCGGAAAATCTGGGCCTCTCTCAAACTTTTCTGTAGTTTTATTTATTCCTGTACTTTTAGGGTCTTAAAACCCTCCCGAGATTGACTTTGGCTAGAAAATGGATTATCTTTGCTCTTTTAGCTGACTGGCTTTTGAAATGTTTGTGCAAGAGTCATCATGCCATCTCATTACACAGCGGAGAATGGGAGAAAGTGATGGAAACGCATGCATTAGGATGCATATGGGTAAACAACATTGGCTCGCCCCTAACATAGATAGGCGGGGCATTTTCAATCTATGTAAATGGCATTTCTTCCACAGTTAACGTTATCGTGAATATATTCCGTCATGCTAGGTGCAGGTGGTTTGTGAGGCTCATCTGTAGAGCAGCCATTGCTCTGCTGGAAATAGAACCTGAACACACATGCCACATGAGCTGCCTCTGCAACTGGCTGGCTAATAGCATGAACGTCATAACTCATTTCGCTCTACTGTGTCTTTGAAGAAACCATCAGATCTGCCAAATCCATCAGCCGTCTCCACAGAGACATTTGCCAGCCTGTGAAATTGATCATCTGCCCAGGGGATGGCAGTCCATAGAGGGGGAGACATATTTTACTGGCTCCTAAATACTTAATGCAGCAAGGTGCCATGGGCCTGACCATAAAAAGGACTGTGTGAATCCATGGCTGCCAAGCAATTCCAAATCAAACAGTCCATGTTTGGACGGTATGGTTAAAGTGTGAAGTATGAACCGATTCAATGAAGGATATTCTTCCCCTTACTTGAGTCACACCGGGAGGGGGGTGGGGGTGAGGGTAATGGTAAAATAATGGTAAAATAATGACACAATTTTGACAGTATTCTTCAGAGTAAAATTAACATCCCAAACACAAAAGCTTGTTATCCTTTAGTCTAGCCTAGAATAGCCTGTCCTGTGTCATCTTTGTGTGAAATTGCGAGCAGATCTATTTTTTTTACCTGCCCTGATATGAAAAGATGACTACTTGAAGCATATTATAATAAACTGAGAAAAGCTTGCCATTAGCTAGTATGAGACTGTACTTATTATTTTAAAACCTTTCTGCACTCAGCCAATTATTTTCTGGGTTTTCATTAATTTAAAAAAATAGATTATGTAACCTTAAAAGAATAACCTTTCTGGGAAGATGAGATATCTGAAATAAATCACTTAAGTTGATGTCAGATTTTGCCTTCCATTCAAACAATCATGATTTGAAAAATATCCAAACAATTACTCATTAATTTCCCTTTTGTGAGAGACAATTTTGTGTTTTTCAAATGTCCTTGTTTTCAATGGCTCGAGCTTTTAGCATTTGCATATAATCTAATTAATTTGTCCTTATTTGTCAACCAAATAGAGCCCCTGGAGAATGTGGATGTGCCCCTTGAAAATATGAATATGCTTCCTCATACGATCAAACCAGAAGAACCAAGGAGGCCAGAAGAGATGTTTTGAGATTCGGATCACTTTGTTCTCATCTGACAGCTACAGTGTAAATTCACACATGCTTTATGTATCTGTCACAACAGGATGAGAGGACCGAGACAGGTTTTATTGAAGTGAAGCTAGGCCAGTTTCTAGTGATCATACACGTATGTAGTAGCGTGAAACTGAATTCCACAGCATGTTTTACACAGCGGAATTATACTCCAGAGCACTCGACTAATGAAGAAGTGATATTTGAGAGGGTCATGATCTCTTACCCTACACATCCAAAGTGGTATTAATCTGACCAGTATCACAATCAGTAACAGCTCTTCCCTAAACATTCATCTTCATATTTGCCCTTACTTTGTAGAAAGAAAACTGTAAGAAATTACAAGTTGCTCAGATTGTTAGGGATGTACCAAACATAAACAATTTAATTCCCTTAATCTTCCACTGGCTGTCCTCCAGACTTTCAGTATGACTGGTGGTATGCAGTGCATCATCTAAAGTACAGAACTCCTACTGAAGCGCAAGGAAAGGCTTTAAGACAGATAACTATCACAGTTGCAATGGCAATGTTTTAGAAACAATTTCTGAGCATTTCCACATATTCAGTTTAATTTAAATTCAAATTGTCAATTAAAACAGTCTGTATAAAAACAGCCAGCTGCTATGAAGGTTTCTCTACGGACATGAGTAAAACTTAGGATCTTTCATCACCCATGGACCCCATACAGGGGCCATAACAAAACCAAATCAGTTCTGCAAACCAATCCTACCCTACTGTGTATAACAAAATACCCAAACATTTCCTTCTCCCCATTTTAGATGGCAGGAAGATTAGCAGGCTGAGAGTACAGCAGGTATTAGCAGTGACTGAGTAGTCATGGAGGCCTCTTCTTCGCTTGAAAAATCCATGGACGGAGTCCAAATTCGTCTAAAAAAAACAACATTATATGTTCTATTATTCCATTTCTTTTGCCTCTGAGACAGGATTCCACCAGACTTTATATTTTATAAATTGAGACGTAATCTTCGTAAATCCATCATGACTCCTTTTGTTTAGATCCCAACTGATGATGCTTAATTTCTGTCCTTTTTAGAAGGTCGGAGTTTGGTAATGTATTTTTAATGACATCATTAATTGCTCTTTACACATATTTATACTTTTCACTATGCCAATTTTATGCATCTACACTAAGCCATTATCTTCATATAAGAAGTACTGGACATCAGTAGAACATACAGTGTACTGTCTACTATATAAATGGTAGCTTAAACATTGTTGAAAAAACACATATTGGAGACAAAGAATTTCTATAGAGATTGTATTATATTTCCAAAAATATATGTACAGTCTATTACAAAGGGTACAAAGCAAAAAGGAAATGTCTATTTAACAAGAAATCTTCAAAGTAAATTATTTTTCAGTTCTGCTGTTGGGGAAAGTACTCATGACCAGTGAATATTTTTTTATATTCTCATCACAGAAAAATAAATAATAAATTGACAATTCATATTACTGTACATTAAAACTAAAGAAAAAATGAAAAAAAAAAAAAAAAAGGAAATAAGGATTCTAGATGGAAAACCTATTTGCTGTCTTTGGTCCTAAATGAGAAATTATGTACAACTGAAATCTGGGTGACAAGAATCATCTGCAAGTGAGATAGAAAAATATAGTGCATTTTAATGTATTCAGAGCTCACTACAGAGTAATGTGTGTGTAAAAAACAACAATATAAATAAAATGTACAAGTTTTACAATTAGAACATATACAAAGTTTCCCTCGGATCGCTGATCTTTCTGACACAATCAACAATGCTGAACTCTTTGGAATCATCCACCCCCTTTATAAAGGGGTGTCCACAATTTTCAGCTGTTTGTCAAAGAAAGGTTTGAAAATAACAATTGCTATTAATTCTGAATTCAATCAATCAGCCACTCAAGTCTGTTTAAACAGTGCTGAAACATAACCTCTGTGAATGTTTCTGTTCAGAAAAACCTAAACAGTAAGTGAGCTGAAGCAAACAGGACAGCGAGATGACCGCTCCAGCAAAGGTTAAAGATGATTTATTTGACGGATCGATTGTATTCAGGCCTTAATCTCAATTTGGCTCAAATTGCTGTCTCTACAGGACCCCTAGACAAGGAGAGGGAGGGGGGGGGGGGCATCCATGCCCTGGACGTGAGGGCCACCAGGGGCCTTCTGTTTGAGATCAGAGCAGGGGAGGATAGAGAGAGGACGGAACGCTGCCTGTGAACTGGAGGGTTTTGTGCTGACTGAATGCCTTTACGTTAGTATTCAATTCAAAGGCTTGGCCTGGACCCAACTGCTGTGTGGATAAAGAGCAGGTCTGTGACACAAGGCCGGAGCAGGCATGGTCTGATTCCCGGGTACCCCCACAAGGGACAATCCCTTTGGACTGGGCACAATGGAAATACATCTAGGGAAAGAAAAGGCAAAGTCGCTAATGGTTTTACAAATGCTGAAACTCAGTGACTGAGTGGCGGAGCTCAGTTTAGATTTTTCTGACGGCCAATCTGTGTTCAGGGACATATGTCGGAGGTGTGCTTAAATGAAAGACAGAAAACGTTTCATCTTCGATAATCTAAATCGTTGTTCAGTCCACAGGAGCATAAACAGCCTCATCTGTAACATACACTGTCTTCTCATATTCATACCAGATTATAACTTCTCAATAGCATTGTGAACAGCACAACTTTGTTTTTACAAGTGCAGTTAAAAAACAATTACATTTCAACGACTTTCAATGGGAAAAAAAAACAAGTGAACCCTCCATCAGAGAATACGTTGCTGAAGACATATTCGACTGAGTAACATTCATTTGTTTTTAAAAAGAAAAGATTCTGGATGGCACCTTCAGATTGGCTTTTAGCACATCTTAGTAGAGCCCATTCCTTATCTCTGTGCCCTTATTACCATACGATGGGGCAGGGAAGGGGAAAAGAAACTCTTTTATGCGTCTTACAGTACATCACACACATGCCTGTGAAGGTTGAGCAAAGACAAATGACTAGACTAAGTGGGCTTCTCTCCTGGCCAAGGCAGGGTCAGTACTATACGTGATTTCACAGCATGGTCTTTTGAAACAGAACATTTCTGATTCGAGATACGTCAATGGCATCGATGGTTGAACGGGGCCATGCCATTTTGCACAATATGTACAGTGGAAACCCAGTCCAATATGGTTCAGGCCTGAAAATTTGGTGTTATAAAATGTAGAAGATGATGAGCTATATGTTGCCTCTACGTCACTTTGAATGGCACTTCCTTGGTTGTTGCAGTCACATGTTTTATACGTGTGTAGCCTATGATATAGCCATTAAGTAATTAGGCTTCCATGGCAGAGTATATCTTTTCACGGAAGGCATGGTTACGCTATAATTTGATGACACGCTTACCCATGTATACCAATATATGCAACAAGTAATGAGGCAATCTTCAGTAGAAAAGTGCACGTTTCTTTGCCATGGGGAACATATTATTTTCCAAACCCTTTCTGCAACTCAGTGGAGTGTCTGCAAAACATAGCACCTTGAAATCTCAGAGGAGGACCTTTGTTTCCTGGGGTAATTATTGCTCTGTTTGTCAATCATCTACACTACAATGACTGTGTCAATTGTGGCACTCAACTTAAGTGAGCATGCACTTGATTTTGTCTTTTCAAGTTAAGGATGAAAGGATAATACAGATAAAAGAGGGACATCTCCTGTCAATCCTGAATACAAGACCTCTGTCTGAGGACTAGACCGCAGAGAGAATTGCCATTGAAGTGCCTAAAATAGTAGCAATACATTACTCTAACACATTTTAAGGCAGTATTACAACTAGAACACGTTTCATTGATTCACCCAACTCTAGTCACGACTCAATTACGAAACAAATACTGTTTGTTGCAACAAAAAGTATCAAAAGGCACTACGATGGCAAAACTTTTTGCGGTGGATCAAGACATCCCTAGTTTTACAATCTTTCAATAGTGCTACCTATCAAATGAGCAGATAACAAAAGTTTAAAAGGAAGAAAATTTGAGAAAACCGTAAGTCCAAACGGTGAGTAGTGAACACTAAAATTGCCCTTTTCTGCTTTTCATACAAGTTTGATCAATCTAAAACAGCCTCATTGGTACTATTTTTAAATTCCTACAAACAAATTTAAAATGTTATGATTTATAATAACATGAGAATGCAGGAAAAGCCTACAGCAAACCACTCCTGTAAGCTTAAAATAACCAACTGCATACTTAGTCTGATGCAACTCATCTGAGGCACAGGACGACCATTTTTCACTTCAAAAACACAGGAAGAAAAACACAACTCACTGCAAACAGTTAAAACAGCCAGGAGTGTCTCAAGACAAACTGGTCGAAGTACCTCTAAATCTTCAGCAAACAAGTTCAAACACCACGTTCCTTGTCTCGCTCCTCTGAAAAGGAGTGTTTACCCTGTTGTAAAGTCCAAATAGAAAAAATAATAGTAAAGAAAATATTGATGGATTACTGTACGTGCCACATCATACCACTTCAGATGACACAAAATAAACAAACTAGAAAATAACAAAATACTGAAACCACCGCAAGGGTAAAATTGTTAGTTTTTTTTTCTTCTTTTTTTTTGTGAAATCCATTGACGGTGTGCAACTAAATCATTCACAAAGATAAAACAACAAGGTAATAAGAATTCAACTCCTTTCCAACGTGCCATTTCCATTTGATATGTGGTCGAGAGTTCCGAAGAGCTTTCATGAATCGTCCAGGTAGTATGGCCCTTTCTCTCTCTCATTAGCACCCATTTTAAACAGGAACTACAATTCTTTGCCAGGGAACAGGGGAATGATTTCAATCCGGACATCCGGAAGATTCAGACACAGGAGTCTTTTGACCTTCGATGATGATCCTAGTTCCGGCCCTAGCGCTGCTATAGATAGCTCTGTTGCCCAGTCCACCGTGGGCCATGAAGTCTGTCACACCTGGATGCCCGTGCCGTGAAGATGCAACACCTGGGCTCTCATAGTCTGTATGCTGCTCATGATCTTCTTTTGATGACCCACTAAAGTGATCCCCAAACTCATCACATCCCTGCAAGACAAGACAACCACTCATAAATCACAGCTCCGGACCTTGCAGAGATGAAAACAAGCTTGATTTACAGGCTCAGGTATTTCATTAACGAAAAGAAAGAAAATAAAAGTGTGGAAAGTGGAAATCTCTAAAAAAAAAAAAAAAAACTGTGAGACAGGCTTGTTCATGAATCACAAAGATGAAATTTAAATTCTGTCTTGCGGTAGTGTCAGAAGGAACAAAATTAATTACAACTCTAGAAAGTTCTGTGCTACGGTATGTGGCTTTGAGCCGAGCAGCTCTGAAGACCACCAGTGTGACCACTTCCATACAAGTGTCTCCTTACTCAATAGACATCCTGGCCACAGACTCCAGCGAGCCGTAGCCTGCCGCTGTGAAGTTGTCTCTGTATCTGTCCATCTTGATGGCTTCCAACCACTCCCCTACAGAGCGGAATGAGGTGAAGTCTGGTGTACTCTGGTCCAAAAGTGGACTGATCGGTCTGGGGGATGTGCAAGAGGAGAGTTGGCATTGCTTAGCGTGAAAGGCAAACACATTCGACAACTAACACAATAAAGATACAAAGTCACATTCAGTAGACACCCGAAAGCACTGTAAATTACATGAAAAGAACAAACTAGCCGAATTAAAATGTCAATCCGTTTCTGATTTAAATGCAAAAACAGCAGTTTGTCTCTTTATTTTGGTGTGTTTTTTTTTTTTTTAAAGCTCAATATGCGATGAATAACAATCTGTCTTCAAATCGCACAAATGGTCTCTTGAAATGGAACTGCTTTTTAACCATTTTTGGGTTACATTCTCAATCTCACCAAGAGGAGATTGTGTTCCAACTGTAAATAGATTTCATTTGACAAATGTCACAGTGGGGTCCAGAGTTCCCACAGCACTTGAAAGTCCCAGGAACTCATTATAGGGATTGATTTAAAAGGCCTGATATTGACCATAAAGCCATGAAAGCTGCTTTGGCTTATTGATTCTTTGGGATTTATCTTTCATCTGCGAACTCCCGTGAATAAATCAACCAGTGGATGCTTCGGATTGTCCACTAATTCAGTTAAATAAAATTGAGTAATATATAAAACAAAGCATAATTCAAAGTTTTATCACGGTGAAATCTAATTCAAGAGGTTTCGAATGTATTTGTGTCTCCTTGTGGTTTGTAAGATCTAACGAGACGAGCCTTCCTTACCTCGTACAGGTTCCTACTGGGGTTTTCAAGGTATTGGGATTACGAATCATCTTATCCAGGATGCCCACTATTTGATCAAATTTAGGTCGATCAGCTCTGTCTTTCTGCCAGCAGTCCAGCATCAGCTGGTGCAGGCCAGGAGGACAGTCCATAGGGGCAGGAAGGCGATAGCCTTCCTCTATGGCTTTTATAACCTACAGAAGACAAACAGAGAAAGGGGTTTTAAACAGCCATTACTGACACAAGTCACAGATCATTGACATTTATCCTTTAATAAATATGTCTATAAACATCTCTAACAGTACATCATCATGAAGGTTTGCTACAGAAGATGTGGTGTTTTGCTGACAATAGCAGCAAGACTAAAAGAAAGTGAGAGACTGGCCAAGAGTAGATTTTTTGACCTGTCTCAGCACAAAGAAACCAAAGTTGGCGTGTCACTTCTGCATGTTTACTGAATTTTGGAGACACCTTGAATGTTTTGCAGCTAGTGAAATAAAAGTGTGAGTTGAGTCTCTGTAACATATCAGCTGACGGTCTAAGCTCCCTATAGATCTATTCTCTCTTATCCCGGAAACTTTGTTGACGTTTGCAAGACTGGAGGTTTGAAACACGGTATATTTATTGTCATTGAGTGCA
The DNA here is from genome assembly GCF_963692335.1 of Osmerus eperlanus. Classification (NCBI taxonomy): domain Eukaryota; kingdom Metazoa; phylum Chordata; class Actinopteri; order Osmeriformes; family Osmeridae; genus Osmerus; species Osmerus eperlanus. The sequence goes on from NC_085025.1 coordinate 2,110,156, forward strand.
GGATTGAGTACCACGTATTAAAGTAATATTAGTGTTGTTCTCCCATGAAACCAACCCTATGTTTACATGTCTCAACATTCCGCTGTATTTACATAAATCTATTGAAAAAAAAAAAAATGTCTGCCTTGCATATAAACTAATTACGTTATCAATTTGCATTACTAAATGCAAACTATTAAACACTGGGTTTATAAAAAATCTATCTTGTGGGAACATAAGTGGCTATGGACACATTTGATTTGACTCCTCCTTTCGTTCTGGGGTTGTTTATTCATCTGGTATTCATGTCAGGCCCATTCCAACAGGCTGATTTGTGGAGAGAGAAGTGTCAAAACACTGAAACTGTTTTGAGGAAATGTAAATATTGTTCTACTGCATCCCTGGAGGAGCTGTTTGCCAACATCTTGACAGGACACAAAATTCTCAGACATTGATGTCTGTCAAATAGCAGAGAGCCCAAACGATCTACTGTATGCAACTTAAATCCCCAATCATCTGGATTAGCATTGCTGACGGTTCAATCAGCAGGCTTCTGGTCAGAAGAGGCAGAGAATTATAATCATGATTAGTTCCTCTGCTGAGAAGAGAGCTGTTTGTCCCTTTGTGGATATTATGCTGTTTTATATAACTCTTTATTTCACTACAGGATAAAACTAACGTCGGTGCATCTGTGGTTAAAGGACTAGCAAAGAGTGGCAGATAAAGCTTTTAACTTCCTACATTGAAATATTTTTGTTTTAGGTCTCCACTCCTTTGGAAACTGTAAGAGTAACAATGTTGTTATTTATTTGTAGGTGACTGATACTTAGAGTGGAAGCAAATAGCTTTTAAAGTAATGGATATTGGAATGACAAAGCTGTTTACATATTATTACATTTACACTGAATACATTTTGTATTCCAAGTATATGGTTTCCTATTATTATATGTGCACTTTATGAATGTCAATCCTTCATAGTATAATAATGATACCATAACCATAGTAACGCAGATGCACATCTTAATGTTAATTATGGACCCATTTTCAACCAAATCCTGAGATTAAGTTTTCTGATAATCCTGAGTTACATAGTAACAATAAGGGACTGGACAATCAGGTGACTGTGGAACATAGTGTACAGTGAGGCAGCAACTCACATCTTGATTGGACATGTCCCAGTAAGGCCGTTCTCCATAGGACATGACTTCCCACATGACAATGCCATAACTCCACACATCACTTGCGGAAGTGAATTTACGATACTGGATGGCTTCCGTTGCAGTCCATCGGACTGGAATTTTTCCGCCCTGTTCAGTAAAACGCAGGTCAGTGGCGGGAGTAAAGATCAAATTCATTATATCCTGCATCTTCCCCTAAAACATCAATTGAAAAGAGTTACCATATTGCACACAAGGTCAGCATAAAGTTACAAAACAGCGGCAGAGGAAACCGCTTGCTTAGCATATTGAATGGGGCCGGGCATGCATGAGCATGCAACCATATTTCAGCTCCACTACGAGTGTGGATGGAGTTGAGTATTCCGGGGCAGGTCTGGGTGTCTGGGGCAGAGGCAGAAGCGGCAGGTCTAATGGACTCACCGTAGTCGTGTAGACAGCCTCGGCATCGTCGTCGATCACTCTTGACAGACCGAAGTCAGACACTTTACATACGAGGTTGCTGTTGACAAGGATGTTTCGAGCAGCCAAATCTCGATGGACGTATCCCATGTCTGAGAGGTACCTCATCCCCGCCGCTATGCCGCGCAGCATGCCAACCAACTGGATGACTGTGAACTGACCGTCGTGTTTCTGTACAACGCACAGAAAACAAACCAGGTCAGCAGGTGACGGCACTGTACAGTCAAATGAACGACAGAAAGCTGATGGCAAACGCAAATTTTCGATGAAAAACAGCTTGTGTGATATAAAAGGGTAAAGGAGAAGTAATGTCATTATGTGTGTCTGGAGACACTTGACGAGCAAGTACTTACCCTGAGGAAACCATCTAACGAGCCATTCTCCATGTATTCAATCACAATCATGACCGGTTTCCCTGAAAAAAGGTTTACAAGTCCTATTCATTCACATAAATATAGCTTTCAAGTGTTATGTCATGTTATGTTTCCTACTAAATATACTTTTTGTCCCTTGGAATTTTCGGCGCTTTGTTTCATTGGTTTATAATTGAGTGTTAACATCTGCTCCTTATATTTGCGGATCTAAAAAGAAGAAAGCTTGACTAATTACGCGCAATTGTTTTCAGTGACATCCGTTCCGCTTCGTTAATGTTTACATTCTATAGCATTTTTTATATTTTTAGCTTGTATTTTACATAATTGCATGAAAATAAAATATTTTGTGACAACATAACATTTAAATAAAAGGGCAAACAGCAAAAACAAGGGCCAAATAAATATTCACGCAACCTTAACGACAACCTTAACGACAAGCTGCTTCTCCTGGTTGCTACGGAGAGCTGCAGTCCTTACCTCTGGTGACCACTCCTTCTAGATGGACGACGTTGGGATGGTCAAACTGGCCCATGATGCTGGCCTCACACAGGAAGTCCCTCCGCTGTTTGTCTGTGTAGCCTACTTTCAGGGTTTTAATGGCCACCGACACATCCCTCTTCCCTGGCAGCTTCAAGCGGCCGCTGCACACCTCTCCAAACTCTCCTGCGGGACAGGGGAGCAGTCATGACCGAGAGATGAGGGGAAATTATGACACTTCCTGTTTGACAAACTGCTTCGTGTATTTTCAGACAAAACAGCTGCGCTGCAGGAGAATACAAATTGGAGTATGACATCTTGCTTTACTCAAGGGAGTGTAACAGAGACCTATAAAAGACATGCTGGAGATGTATGGATACTGTAATTGACAAAATCTTTAAAACCCTCGTGGCAGCAATTTATCAGTCAAGGCCATTTGTGCTTGGCCGTCTTCAAAAATGTAGCCCACCCATTAATGGCAATGAACTTTTCCCCCTTTTGCACTATCAATATACAGAGTGGAAAATCGTGTCCCCATTCAAGGTGTAAATATTCAGCTGTCATTGTGATATATGAGAGCAGAGTGGGACTAAGCTGAGAGCTGTGAGACTTGGTTAAACTCACCTGCTCCAATAACTCGCTCAATCTTAATGCAGGACGCATCCAGCTCCTTGGCAAATTGATGGACAGCCCTGTTCGGGTCCTCGTAGGTTTCAGGGTCAATGTATGTTTTGGTGCCTGGAAATTTAACTGTAGACGGGTAAGAGGATTACTGTTACGATTTAATATGCATACGACAGCCCCTCCATTACCAAAGGCGATGATTCAGAAAGAATTACAAAACAGTCTGCAGAAGAAAGGCACAGGTGGCCAAAGGTCTTCCTAGAAAAAACACTAAACCACCATTTGTTTTTTTTCCCTGTCTTTTGCTTGAATAAAAATAAAAATTGTATTGCTATTATCATTATTTCTCTCACTGACATAATATATATATTTTTTTACAAAACATTTGAAATGGCCGAAATGGGATTTTATGGTTGTCACCCATCCTGAGTGATTTTTAGCGACCTAATTCTGTAAACCCTAGCCACTAAATTGAAAACTGTGGTAAAAATACATAACATTAGTGATAAGAAATTGCAAAGCAGTTATTCACCTTTACCATTTCATACAATATCACAGCTTGATGAATATGAAGAGGTCTACTATAAAATATTCAGTCACAGAATGATAAAGGAATACCTCATAAATATACAGGCACATACTCTGTAAATAGGGGGTGTAAAAAAAAACATTTAGATGACTACAGATTGAAAAGGCCACCGTCTGAAAAAAAAAGAGTGAGAGGTTCTAACCAAAACCAAAACACCACAGCACTAATAAATAGAATTCTGTGTGTAGATCAGTGCATTCTGTTAACCTCATTACTGCATATCAAATTCCACAAATTACAACATTACATCTCATCTTTAATACCACAAGCTATTTAATAAGATGCTGAAGTATAAAACCATAACATACTGGATAAAACCTCAAATGAAACCAACTGACGCTCTACAATGCCATTATTAAATTACGAATCAGCTCCAGGCATGATAATGCCTGACAAAAAAACTAATAACTTTCTCCATCCTCAAAAAGGCATGTCGGCCGATCCAGAAACATAAGCACAAATGCTTTGTGCTTCAGCACAAGGCGAAGGCAGTTGATATTTCCCTCCCCTCCGCGCTATAATTGCTTCGTCCATCCAAGCTGTCACTGGATCTGATAGGAGACGTCTTATCGTGACTTCCTGTGCTACACGGTGGACAAAGTGGGCCTACATCTTGAATGTACACACTATCTGGCTGCTGTCACCTGGCCCAGGCTCGTCAGTTAATACCGCAGAGCAGGTCTCTCCATTAGGGCCCACATCAGCTGCCTTGTTTTAGGCAGGACGAGCCGAGGGCTCCGGCGCTCGATCAGTCAGATACTTAGCAGAGGCAAACCTGGGCTCCCCAGCCCTGCCCCCCCCTCCCCCCCCCCTCCCCCCCGCTAACACCGCATCATCTGACACCCTGACCCTTTGTTTCCATATCAGCAGTTTGCCTACGGCAAAGATCATTACAGCTTCACTTGGGATGCTGTCGGAAGCTGCATCTCCAGGGGCATCATTAGGGGCAGTGTATGACTGAGAGATAACAGTCTCTTATTGGTAAAGGAGCCTGGAAGGGGACCATGGGCTGGAGTGAACTGTGTGTACATCTCTACTTCCAGCATCACCAGGAGCCTGTCCCTTCGAAAAAAGTGCCAGTTTTTACATTTTTAATGAAGACTTCTCTCTTTCAGCTGAGCCCTACACACTTTCACCGCCGGATCTCCAATTCATGTGTTTGTAGTTTCAGGATTTCATGTCCTCAGCTAGATAGACATGTATATTAAATCCCAAACAGATGTTGCTTGATTGTCCCCAGCCTAAGTTCAAATCAACTAAAAGTGGGATGAAAACGCATGGCTCGCAGTAGCGTTCTCTTGTCTGGACACGCATCCTGTGGTGCATGCGGTAATTGAGACGTGTTTAAGTGTGTGTGTGTGTGTGTGTGTGAGCTGATGAAAGCAAGCACTCACATTGGAAATACAGCTCCTCATCCCCCTCTTGATCCGCTTTGCTGTAGCCACAGTGCCTTGACAAGCAGAGAGGAAGAAGAGCAGAGTCAACCGATTGTGTCGAAGAGATAGACTGTATTATACAGGGATCCTAGCACAGCTAACGCGGTGCATGACAAGTCTGTACAGATAACCTGCTGAGAGGAGGGAGCGGGGCGGGACCAGGCCCTGGCACCATTCTTCCTGCTTACTGCTCTTTAACTCAAGTACTCCCCTCTGATATCACTAGCTACCCTCTCAAGTAAGAGAAGCGTTGAACAATGTGGCTATCCCAAACATCTTTTCATATTAAACTGGTCATATTAACTGGTAATATGGTCATATTAACATGTATTTAATGTTAAGTTACCCAGATGGAAGCACAGTATATTACAGAGATATTTTGTCAAATGAAAACTAGGTTGCGAGAGCAGGAGAAGGACATGCAGGGAGTCAAATGGATATGTGACATCATACGTGCATGTGCACTCTGCATTTATTTACACAAGTAGAACCGACTGTAGGGCATGCAATGATGAAGATGCCAGCCATGCTGATAAGGCCGTGTCCATCAGTGAATGCTTTCAATGGTTCCTGCCATACAGTAGGGCTTTGGGAGGAGATGGCAAACAAGTTAAAGCCATACTTCACCCAGCCCTGAGTATCACACACACCCAACCCCTGCCCCCACCCCCCCCACACACACACACACAGAGCATTCCAAACCTTTTATTTTGGAGTACTTTTGCCCCGTAATGGATCCGTTGCGAAAAAAATAAATACAATCATGCCCCGAAAAAAAGCTATAGCTATAGTTTCTAGAAAATGATGCATCACAATCCATTAGCACAGCATGCCACAGATGATAGGTGCGTGTGTGGACTCCACTGCTATGGAAGCCCGGGAGTGACAGAAAGGCTAATTGACAAGCAGAGACTCACAGGAGCGGAGAGTCAATGGGGCCCGCGAGAGCGTACCTTCTCCCAATGATGAAGCCAAACACCATGAACACCAGGATGATGGTCCCTGCCACGGCCACCACCGCAATGATGATGACGGGGTTCTGCTCGCTGGAGACCGTCGCGGCTGAAGAGTGACACACACACACACACACGGAGAGACAAAGGCACACAGTGTGAACTTGAGCACATCTACCCTGCAAATCTATAGGAAAACGACAGAGCCAATGAGGAGAGGGGGGGCTAATCACCCCCCCCCCTCCTCCCTTGCGTCTTCCGAGAGATGAGGAGGGCTGCAGCTATTTCGGGGCCATCTGCATACACACTGCTCTACTGTTTCAGAAAGTGGGCTTGATAGTCCCAGATGGAGGCTTGGGTGCCCTTCATATGGAACAATGACACATTCAGGTTGGACTGTTTCCCGTTCAGAAAGCTTACAGTGGTAGGCTGTTTGAATTGACAAACCGACGATAGCTCAAAGAAAACGGCTCCAGTAGCCCTTTGTACTGTCAGCGGGTGCCGGACTGGAGAATTCTTGCATTTTTTAAATGTGTCTGCGCTGTATAAATACTGGGGAGGAGAGCAATGATTTCTGAGTCTTGACAGTTCAGGAGAGAACAGTACAACCTGACTTTAAAATGTAGCAACGAATACAGCTGTGTGTAAGTACATGGCTGTGTGTGAGTATTTCTGTCATGTCGAGTGTGTGTGTGTGTGTGTGTGTACCTGTGGCCTCCTCCTTGGTGGTGATCTCCAGCCGGGGGCCGTAGGTCCCGTAGCCTGCTGCGGTGAAGGCCCTGATCTGGAACACGTAGGACGTGCTGGGCTTCAGGTTGTTCACCGTGGCCGATGTCGACTTGGACTTCACCGTCGAGTAGATCCGGTCCTTCTGTTCCTGTGGAGGTGAACACAAGATTGTTTGATCTAAAACACCTCAGCTTTGTATTATAGTCCTTGAGAAGATACTACTTTTTTTTTTTCCTTTCATTCAGTCTTCAATTACAATGTGACCTTGATTTATTATATTAACCCTTGTGCTGCCTTCGGGTCACATGACCCAAAGGTTCATAACGAACCATCGTTGTGTTTACCCAATTTTACCCAATACAAAAACAAATAAAAATAATTTTCTTTTAACCTTTGCAATGTGGGGGGTCTGAGACAGCCCAACGGTTAAAAGAAAATGCTTCACTTTGTTTTTGTATGCTGTAAAGTTGTCGCAATACGACGGTGGGTCACAATGACTGATGGGTCAGAATGACCCGAAGATAACACAAGGGTTAACAAAGAAAATATGAGTCTGTTTAACTCCTGGGTAAGGAAGAGGGCACTGTCTATACAGACTCCCTTTTACCGGACGAAAACACTGCTACCCTGTGCTCAGAAACCCTTCAGACGTAGACTGCATGTACTATGTACTTTGTTGTTGATCTGTAAATGATTTGCCCGGCGAAAATACCCCAAATGGAATGCCAAAATCTGTTAGGAGTGAAGTCATGCTTGTTTCCAATTTTACAGCTGGCCAGACTACAGCCTGAGTACGTGACAGAGCAGACTGATTCCTGGGTGGCAGAAGGGTTCTGACCAGCAGGCCTCACACCAGGGCGCTTCTACCCTGCCTTTGATTTGTTGTGTTCAGTCTATTCGTCGAAGAATTGCCGTACCCCCTCATCTGTTCTGAGTTAGATCACATGGGGGTGTGTAGTATATTATATATGAGGGGTGCAGGAGATGCAATAACATATTGTTCACTCTGGCAGGGCAGCTACAGTGCTAGGCTGCCGTGTGTGTGTGTGTGGCTGTGATGGACCACGGAATGATTAAAATCTTATGAGCATCTCATTCATTATTGCAGTTAATTTGCGGAATCTCGCCGATTCCACTCACGAAGGCTTACTGATATGATGTAGAAGGAAGTGTAGACAAAGTGAATGCAGAGAGGTCCGGGACACAGAGAGAGACGGGGACAAGGGGAGATAAAGGAATGTGTGAAAGAACCGGAGGAACAGAAGATAAAGAGAAAGTCCAAAGTTGTCTGTTCTAAGATATTCAGGGATGAAAGGAACAACACACAATTCCCTCTCTCTCTCTCTTCTCTCGCTCTCTCTCCTGCTGCCTCTTTTTGACGTTGATGTATTCTGCCTTGCGTGTATCACACACTCACTTTCTCATAGTACTTGATCTCGTATTCGGTGATGACGCCGTTGGGCTGTTCCGGCTTCTGCCAGGACAGCTGGATGCTCCGCTGCTGCACGCGCTCCTTGATGACTTCGCTGACTTGGGACGGAGCTGTGTGAACAAGACACGTCAATAAGATTTGGGGGAGAACTCTCTCGGCACACACACACACCACTCCCACACACACACATATACACACACATCCCCATCCAATCAGCTCCTCTCTAATCCTCTTCCAGGGCAGACAGACAACACTCCGACACTGATGAATATTCACACGGCCTCTCCTAAATGTTTACCTCATAATGGAAATTTCAATTACAGTGCAAACAGCAGAAGATAGCATTATCCCAGCCTGTGTAAAACTACAACATGTGGGTTATGAATGACAATTAAGTTAAATTAATTCTAGAAACACCCGTGGAACAGACAGGCACTTATCATGACAGAGGCATTCAAAAGCTTTTAGAGACATGTACCTGTAACCTTGTGGCAGCATTATGCACAGCGGCCACCTGTCGACCTTCGCATAAATGAAAACTTGTATTTCTTTTTTTTCTAACATCACCTTAATGTCTAGCAGCAAGCATAAAGTGCTGTTGAAGACTAATGTAATGCACTTTCTGACAAAATGCTTATCTTCAGAAGTTACAAGAGAAAAGGTTGCAAAACTAAACGCAAAAGGTTAGGTTAGACCGAGATGTATTTTTATTTATTTATCAATTAGCAAAGATAATCTGAAGACATCAAACTTGATTCATGAGATGAATCAGTCATGCATTGCTGGCGCTAGAAGATTGGTACGTGCTACCCTGACTTCCAGTCTCAACCAAACATCCAGCTGACAAGTCATGCCTAAAGATCTGTTGGCCTCGCAATGAAAGACAGTCAGAAAACCACAAATTATGACCTTCTCTTCTACATAACTACAAAAAGAAAATAACCAAAAAAGGACAACGCTCCTAATATCAGCAAGTGAAACAGTACACTATTATTAAGAAGATTTCGAGCAAGAGGGGGGAAATTCCCTAAAGGGGTGAAAATAAAATCCCTTAATTTCGGTGGTGAGGTTGGACCTCAAATCGGATGAAGTGCTAAAGTCTGTGTGTCATGCTCAGTGACCTAGGGTTTGCCGGGGTCCATACCACGGGATGACCCCAGATTTGTTTTGAAATGACCTTGTACTAATCAGGCCCCCTGGATTAGAACCTCATTAGGCATCATGTGCATTCCTGACAGTAATGCACACGACAGCAGACTCCGAAGCTCCCGTCAGCAGACCAGATTTTGACAGGTCCGACATAATCCACCCAAAACAAACCAACAATGTATCCCTTTCAGGGTGGAGAGACAGTTAAACTGACAATTAAGTTTTCTACCCCCCAGTCACAACAAGCAGTTACAGCAGCTTAATAGAGTCGAACTTTGAAGCTTATTTTCCGCCTCTTGTACAGAGACTAGCCCCCCGAGGACCAACAGGCCCTTCCGTTTGCTGACGTCAACCCTCTGGTTCACGACCACCTCAGACGTCTCCGGCCACTGCTCCACTGCACCTTTCTGATCTGGCATTTGTTTCTGCCTCCCTCACAATCCTTCGTATACAAGTGTCAATTATCCTCCAAGGGTTTCCGCCATGGATGTGGGTAGATGCAATTTGAAGTGGCATTTGTACAGCTGAAAACCCTTGTACCACAGTAATTGGATCTTTTTACCCTTTACTGTTGGTCACTTGGCAACATTAACTGTTTGTTTAGGAGGTGAGCAACTCCTTTTGAGATCTCTGTCTCTGCGTGAGCTCTGATGCAGTTGCTACAGGACTCAGAGCACAGGACTGCTACAGGACTCAGAGCACAGGACTGCTACAGGACTCAGAGCACAGGACTGCTACAGGACTCAGAGCACAGGACTGCTACAGGACTCAGAGCACGGGACTGCTACAGGACTCAGAGCACAGGACTGCTACAGGACTCAGAGCACAGGACTGCTACAGGACTCAGAGCACAGGACTGCTACAGGACTGGAGCGAGTGATCACAGCGAGGTGTTTCCATGACGAGACGCTCGTACACATCACCGGAGAAGGACGCAGACTGTGGCATAAGATCTGCAGGCCCGTCCTCCCCTCCACCTCCCCTCCCATACCCCGGGCCTCAGCTGCCGACTGTGACTCAGCCAACCACCACCCCGCCTCGCCCCCCCCCCCCCCCCCCTCCTGAAACCACACCCCTCAATCTCTTAATCGCTCCCTCACATCGCCACGGGTGACAGGAGAGCCGGGGTCGGCAGTGTTTTCACTGACATCATTAGTTCAGTGAACAGCATTAGCAGACGTGGCTTGCACACAAAATAAAAAAGGTATGCTGTCTGGCGGTAATCCTAAAAAAGAAAGGAAGGGTTGGTCGAACGTGGACTGAGACTTGTGCAGGGTGAGGAAACGAGGAACCTCGCGTTCTGTGTTAATTCGGAGGAAAGTATGCTTCTCCTTCTGGTAGCTTCTAACATCCCCTGTGGATTCCTCAGCCAGCACCCTGTGACAGCCTTTAATGACATACTTAACATTACGGAGACCAGAGCCAGTCAGCCAATCACAGACTTTTAACATACCTGAGGGGTTTAGTGTACCAGAAAATTGTATAATTGTTATGCCTGTCTTAAAGGGACTGTTTGGGAGGCCGTCTGTGAAGTCATTCTGCAATATTAGAGAAAGTATAAGTGACCCCAACACCTTCTCCTGTAAAGCTAACTCATCCGGAAGCCACTCTCTGCCACGCTACGCATTTGAATACTTTATGAATACATTAGATGCAGGGATTTTAATATCGTCTTCTCTTCCACAGCTGGCTGCTTCGGCTCGATAGAGGCTGAGGCGCTGAAATGCCGGTTTATTGCATAAGCTTCTCTCTACTCCTCTGCCTGGTTTGTGGACCATACCACTGCTATAAACTCATCTTTTAATTACCACAGTACTTAAGTCATGGTTGAGTATCTCACACCCACTCTATTGATTGTTTTGGAGTGCACTAGATTATTTACATCTTGAAAGGTATAGAGCCCTTGCACGAGTGTTAAATGCGATAAGAGATGAAAATCATTGTGTGGTTCTACAACACGCAATATACTACTGACAATTACTACATCAGCGATGCCTACACCTACACAGTAGGATATAAAACAACGACAGGAATGGGCTTGGTGTAACACGGGAAGTACCTCCGACATGCTGTATATTACACACAGCAACAATAAAAACAAACAAACAAAAAACTTTATAGTACCCTCTAAATTTGATCCTGTTGTAACCACAAGTTTGATATTTATGGCCCACTTTGTTAATGCACTTAATTTTAATAGACTTGGGCCTTTTTCAGACATCTTTTCCAGAAGTCAATGAATACATCAAGATTGGCGACAGTATGGTTCGTGGGTTGACACTAACAATGTATGACATCATCAAGATTACTTCCATTTGACATTGTGACTCACAAAAGAAAGAAAAAAGTCCCTTGTATTAAATGTTGGCAGCACCCTTATGAGATCGGGGCGTTTTAAGCATTGGGGCAAGGGAGGCAAGGGTGTGAGCGTCTGTGTGCGTGTATATGTGTGTGTGTGTGTGTGTGTGTGTGTGTGTGTGTGTGTGTGTGTGTGTGTGTGTGTGTGTGTGTGTGGGGTTGTGGAGGGAGAGAGGGAGAGAAAGAGAGGGATAGAATAGAGAGCAAAATAGAGATAGACACAGATATAGAGGTAGAGTCTGAAAGAGAGAGAGAGTTCCCTTCAATGTCACCCACATGTTCCCAAAGCCAACCTAACTGGCAGTTGAGTTGCCTGGACTAGTAGCAGCCTTGCCCTAGCAGTGAAGGTTATTCAATCATTCAGTAGACTGCACACTCTGAGCGGACATGAAAAAGAAGAGGACGACTCGCTGTCTTCTGTGCTGGGCACAGTCAGTGGAGGCTCAGTGAGTCAGAAAATAAAAACGGCAGACAATGATGGGCCTCTGCTTTGATGAATGCGAAGGGAACTGTCGGAATTGCCATGACAAGGTTCTGGCTTGTGGGCCTCGGCACCGCTGTCCTCTCTGAGCGCCAGTAACGGAGCACACACACACACACAGTCCCCAGCCGATGCTGCTCACAGCTTTGTCACCACTGCTTAGAGTCAGGACGGGAGATGGAGAAATGGACCAGCGCAGACGTAAATTGTTCAGGCCATTAAGTAACGCTTTCATTTTTTTTTGGGAGGGATCAAGGCTTCAGCTTTCATATGGATGACATTTCTGTGGAGTCCTTTCATCTACAGCTAAACTCACGGCTCACTCACTCAGTCTGAAACTGATCACTTTTCAATTTTCATTCTCTTTCTACCCAGTCATTAAGCAGATCTGGAGGATTTTAGCCACGCGTCGTGGCTGAAGCGATCACGTCTAATTCAGTCACTCTGGATCCCTCACTTCAATGTCGATGATTCTAATTCACCGCTAGTGCTTACTGAAATGAAGGCGTGTAAAAATACCCTTGAACAAGGTGTGCTTCAAAATAGAGTTAGTGAGGGACTGGTGGAGGACAGAACGTTACCTGCATAACAATGCCAGGCTGGGGGCACCTTTGGTGTGCAGGCAGCGAGGTCAAAGGGGACTCCATTTGAAAGCAATTAGCCAGGGCCGATTTAGGGGAGGTGGAGGGGGAGGGGAGGAAACAAGGATGAGCTTTTCATGTTCCACCCAGAGCCTGACAGCTCCAGTGCTGATTAATACATATCTTACCCCTCAACGCTGACAGCCCAAACTGTGCCATCAAAATGACAATTTCACATCATTATTTCCCCCGCAAAGACCTTTTAAAAACCACCCCCTCACATATTCATTTGTATTCTGTGAATCAACAGGGAGATATCAAACTCAATTTACTTTGCTTTAGAACTTTTCTGAAGTGTAACGGTCTGCGGTGGAAATTGGCGGCTGATATCATGCAGTGGGGGTGTGGTCATGAAAGAATGTGTAAAAACTCTCTCTTCAGAGTTTAAACTGCCGGTAAACCTGGCGTGGACACGATCAGTTCCATGTCCAGGGAAGATTCCATTATTTTAGGTCGCCTGTCATCCGCACATAACATCATAAGTATAGCCTTGTTCCAAGCTGTGCAACCCAGAGCTGAAAGCCCAGCAGATGGGTCAGTGGGGGGAGATTGCATCGGACACCTTTAATATTCATGCTACACTGACGTGCACACAGAATGTGCAGTGTGCATGATTTCCCTGGCATCACAGCCTGACAGGGAGTTCATTTTACCCAGTGATGGGAGTCCCATGCTGTGAACTCTGTCATGATCTCAAAACGACATCAGCTTTCGTAACAGATGCAGAAATCACTGGTCAGCTTTGTTACATAATTGTTTAGCCAGCAGGACCCCACTTATGGGAGGAAGTACTCGACTGGTTTGTGTCAGTGACCAAATTAGGGAGCAGGGTTGGCAGGCTATCATCAGCTCTCAGAACACACCCTTCTTCCCTGGAGAGGACAGGAACCAGGGGTCGCCTAGGTATTCATCTCCCCCCGTGTGGGGCATGAATAGAATCATCTCACACCTCCCCTACCATCCCTCTGAGCCACATCATCACACATCACCTCACACACGGTATAATAGGGAACTAATGTCATCATCTTCTGCATAGAGACATTAAATAGGGGGGGTGATAAATGAGTTCTTGCGGTTCAACAATTGTGCTCTGCCTTAATATGTCGGCACATAATTGAGATTAAGGTCATATGTTTTCAAAGGCCACGTGAGTATTTCTTCATTAAGACATTGGATCATTTAATCAGACAGGCTCATGGAATATAAGGGCAGTGTAGCCAGTAAGTGAAGGAGATAGAGCAGGTTCGGGGACGTACATGTATAAAAATAAAGACCCTGAACTCAACCTCTAATCTTGAAGGTTTTTATTTCACACGCAAACCTAGAAACACGATTACCCCAAAAAACATCCTGGTATTCCAATGAGATCCATTGTTGCTCCCATCGTGGAATACAGAGCCCTACTGAATGCAATATGTTACTCTAGCTGCCAAATTAAGAGGTTTTGTTGACTTATGTTGGCAATCAAAATTATACCGACAACAAACAGCAGGCCGGTTTCCGGAAATAACTGACAAGGTCACAAACCGAGGAGAGGCTTTGTAAATAAATTTCCATTTTGTTCAAAGGCGGCTACTTTCCATCTGAGCTCACTTCATCAGAGGTAATCCTTCAGAACTGCTTTGCTGGAAGATGTACAGTCCAATATCCTCATCAACTAATTGCAGAATTTCCTGAGATCCACAGAACTCACGTCCGAGACCGCCTGATGAAGCCACAAGAATAATTCCATACTTGTCTAAATCATTGATATCTAACTGCTGCTCAGCACACTGAATGTCACCAGGAACAGGCTCTGGCACAACAGATGCAGCACAGATGAGAAATGAAAGCCCTGGGAGATGCAGTAATGTAGACGCTTGGCTTTGCCTCATCCCTGCTCCAGTGACCTTTCTGGTAGGAGCAGCTGCGAGGCCTGTCTTTTGGAACATGTGAGCAGGCTAAGCAGAGCCGTGCGTCTGCATACACAGGGCCTTTATCATTTATCTTAATAAAACAAAAGGCTTGGGAGCGAAAAGGCGCAGAGTCGATTACGGCACAAACCGAAAGTAGCTTTGCGACTGTCGGTCTTTACAGGAGCTGCTAACCAGCCAGCCAAAAGTCCCACCACCTCCCCCCCTTCTATTAAATGTCAAAGCACAGCCTCGGGGCCCCTGCACTCGCATCGAAAGCCTTGATTGGACATCTGAGCCATGCGGGGATTGAAATGTGAGATAATTCACGAAATGCAGTGTGCTGTGGACTGATGTGGCTGCTCAGGTCAGGATCCCAAGGCAATGCTATTATTTCGAGGTTTTTGGCATCATGGCCACTTATCTGTGTCTTCCCACAGTGGCAGCTCTTCCTGCCTGCACTCTCATCTCCTTATCAGCAGTGAATAAATCTTAGGTTTGGCAGCAGGCACGAGGAATATTAAAATTTCAAATTAAACCCCCACCCCCATTTTACTGAATAAGGGGCACGCGATGATCACCAGGGGTTGGCATCATAAACATCCATTTATTATAGAAAATACCTCTGTCATCACGAAGATGATCATATTAATCAGAGCTCATATGCTCTTTAATCACAATCTTGGACAGCATCCATCCCAGTGAAATCCCATCCAGAGGCCCTCTAGCCGTCTGTAAGCAGCACCAGGCAGACTGGTGCGGACACACTCTGCTGATTGCCAGCAGATCTAGGCCAAGCCGGCAGCTCTGCGAAGCTCAGGCCCATACCTGTGGAGTACAGTCCGAAGCCAGACCATCACTCCACAGCAAGCAGAATAACCTCTCAACACAACATTGTGGACGTCTGTGGGGGGGCGGGGGCTGGGGGGGCGTGTGGAAAACAAATGCATCACCATCACCTCGGTTTCTGAGTACCTGAGTCTGTCAACACATCCAATATACCATCATGTGAGGCCAGAGCAGCACATTCCACACTAGCTTATTTGAACATCAGACCTGTGTTTTGTTATTTCATTTGGCAGGCAGACTGGAAATCATCCGCTGTGAGTGGACCACATCTGCGATAGTGTGGACGTGGTCCCTTCTAGACAGATTGGCTTCACAGCAAAAGTGAAGGATGAGTGGGCCTGGTTCAGTTCAACAAACACTTGAACACAGGTGGTAGCACAGACCAAATGAAAAGAAAAGATAGATGGCCAGATCGAATACGCACAAGGAAAATGTAACAGAACTGTAGTGTATGACACAGGCACCCTGCCTGGTTGTGCGGCAGCTTGTTATGGTAGAGGTGATCTTGGTTTTCAAGATCACAGGTCAAAGTCACAGTCTCGGTTATAAGATGTGCTTCAGCTCGTTCATATGTGCCGGTAAATCACATCCAATAAAAGCCAGAGAAACAACTCCACCTAGCAACGCCTAGCAACACCTCACTCCGCCTCCGTGTTTTGCAACGCGATCAATGGCACCTCCATCCCCGCCACGCGAAAACAGCGTCTCGCGCCCAGGAGATAATGACCTTACATGGGGAATCTGGAACCTGTCAGAGTGGGCGTAGAGCCAGACATAACTCACACTGCAGTGACAGCCGAACGTGCCTGTCCATGCGAAAACAACATCAGGCTGGCTGGTCGAGGCCTGTCCTGGATGCAGAGAGTGCATTAGCGGAGTTACTGTGGCTGGCGATTAGGGACAGAGCTGGCACGCCCACCAGCCCAGCCGGCAGCAGCCAGTAATCACAGGGAAGACCCGTGTTGCAGCAGCAGTGCCGACCGTGATGACTAACCCTGCCCTCAGACACTATGCCTGGGCCAGCTGTGCTGCGCCGGGGCAGACGGCTGGAGAAAGAGATTTGTGCAAAGTCTTCTTAGTCACTCTGTCTGGAGTCTTTTTGCGTCTGTCATCGCCGGTGAGCTACTCGCTCACTCATCTGTCTGATGTGGGGGTTGCTTGATGTCTTCTTCCCGTTCAGTCAACAACAAAATGACAGGGCATGACGGAAACGAGACATGTTCGCTCACAGTGATTGGGCGTGCCTCTTGACTGGCTCACAGTGATTGGGCGTGCCTCTTGACTGGCTTAACATGGCACGTAACACAGTCCGACGACATGTAGCTTGTAGTGAATACGCTATTATAGACTCACGTACTATTGATGGTTCATCTACAGTAGAAGAACGCGTTGATCCTTTAAATGACAGACCACCCAGCCAAATCTAGTACTTCTGTGTTTTATTAGCCTACGGAAACAGTAACTGATTGTGATTAATGACTAGTGTGCATGCAAAGAGAAACTCAATGACTCTTTGGGGGTTTCTGATATCACTGGATAAAAGATTATATCACACGCTTTTCAGACTATTTTAGAGTTGGTTTGCCACAACTCCTTGCTTGTACCAATCTGTTCTGATCAAAACTGTAACAAGGATTTATTATAACGTGTCAGGTAGAGGCTGTTTGCGGTGCTAAAACTCATTGGAGTCTTACACACTATCCACACATGGTTGGACATTAGGCAAAACAGCAAGAGAATAGCTGGAATATTCCCAGAGTCAAACAAATGCAGCTTTCTCTCTTTCCCTCCCTCCCTGCCCCCAAACCCCCCCTCCCCCGCCCCCAACCCCCCCCTAGACTCCCCAGTAGGAAGAAGTTGCTGATTTCAAATGGCCGCAGCCCTCCCTGTGCCGAGTGATGTGCTACCTGCTGAAACAAAGACCTCTCTCAGGTGTCCGGCCGAACCCAGAGCAGCAGAGTCTGCCCTGCCCTGCCAAGACAAACCCAGAGCAGCAGAGTCTGCCCTGCCCTGCCAAGACAAACCCAGAGCAGCAGAGTCTGCCCTGCCCTGCCAAGACAAACCCAGAGCAGCAGAGTCTGCCCTGCCCTGCCAAGACAAACCCAGAGCAGCAGAGTCTGCCCTGCCCTGCCAAGACAAACCCAGAGCAGCAGAGTCTGCCCTGCCCTGCCAAGACAAACCCAGAGCAGCAGAGTCTGCCCTGCCCTGCCAAGACAAACCCAGAGCAGCAGAGTCTGCCCTGCCCTGCCAAGACAAACCCAGAGCAGCAGAGTCTGCCCTGCCCTGCCAAGACAAACCCAGAGGGTCCTTTGTATGTGTCCCTCCCACTCCACCAGGCCTGTGAAGGACCATAATCGCTGGGCAGAAATCGGCTTCTCTCCTAGGCAAAGTGCCCACCGCCACTGTAATATCTGCTGGGCAGAAAGGCAGGCTCTGTTTACCTAGAAAGAAGTCCCTTCTCCTCGTCAACGGTGTTGTTTGAATGACAGGGTGAGACTCACAGAAATGAGAGTGGGTTCTCTTGTTGGTCCCTCCTCTCAGCTGGTGGAGTACTGGCTAAGCTGTACTGCCCACAGCTTTGTGACCTCTCACCCAGGAAGCAGAACAGCTGTGGTGCTTAAGATTAGCTGTTTGTTGTTGAAATGAGTTTAGCACCACACCAAGAGCTTCTGGTTACATTTACTCTGAGACTGGTCTAGCTTTTGAACAGTCAGTTTTGTGAGGGGAATAAAACTATCCGTTTAAAGCTTCCGGAGTGAATTAAATTATTGTTGTGAATTAAACATTCCTTGGCATCAAGATCCAATCTTAATTTCATAGTGGGGAACATGAAATCATGTGTGGTAAGACCTCACATTTTACACTTAGTGACTGAACACGGTGTACCTATCATTATAAATTATACCTGTAATATTATTTCATGGTAATTATACCTTGAAATTAAATTCAGCTGCCTACAGTTTTTATGATTTATCAGGTAATAAAAAAGTTAACAACTTTCTAAAGGACCTTGGCAATGAAAAAATATTACTTGTAATAATTAGAATGTTAAAGTGTCCTGACATGATATCAGTAGGGGGAACCATGATATTTGGAGAATCACCTTCTTTCTTCAGGAGTTTACTTCGTTAATGTTTATATTGAAACAGTATGCAATTAGACTAACCCAGAAGTGAGCTTGATGAATCTTATCAATACAATATAGAGACTTGTATAAACTTATGTATAGATATATGAGGGATTGACTAAACGTGAGGGACAGACAACCATTAAGGTAATTTATTAAAAAAATATTTCAAAGTCAAAGCTTGTGTGAAGACATGCCCAGCAATAATCTTTTGGAAGTATCACAGCAGTTCAATAATGTGCAATAAATCTATGATAAGGAAACATGCCTTGTCATTAGAGAATCACGGATGGTACTTCTTTCTAATTGCTCCATTAAGAGAATAATAATTTCTCTTTTGGGTTCAAAGCAAGACGTCCCATGGCATTGTGGTGAGGTTACTGTAAGTTTTTGAAAATGACAAACTAAGGAAACGGTTCAATAAAACTCAGCACAGGACAAAATGAACGATGAATCATCTCTCTGTGCATGGAACGAACAGAGCCTGTGGAAAGCATTGAAATGTGAGGGTTGAATAAGAAAGGCAGTCAGGCTCTTTGAAGTCGGCAGGCTGATTAAAGTTTGGAGTTCAGTCAGGCACAAATGCTCCATCTTTTCTTAAAAATAAAAAACTCTTCTGAATTGTATTTTTCTTTTCTCAAATGAAAAGCAGGTATAGTGAAAATAAGGTTCTGGAAAACATTCCTGTAAAAGCAGGAGAAAAGGACGTTGCCTAATCTAATACAATTGAAAATGTGCCTGGGTCAAATAAATTCTCTGCCTCCACACCAAACTAATCAGTAGTCAATGTCCTGAATGACTTTTGTGTTGTCTCTTAAAATGTCTGGCCTAACACAACTGACATTAATCAAACTGCACAATTAAAAAGCTGTCCCAGCATGTTCTTTGTTTATCAATTGAATGGTCTGTCCATTCATTTAATTCCGTATCTAACTACCTTGTTGGGCCATGCAGATCCAGTATGGATGCAGTGCCCTAGAGAGAGAAGCCACAATGACAGAGTGGGAGAGAGATATTCTACACCAACAGGACCACCAGCAATGAAGGAAGCACACACGCACACACACAAACCTTTAAATAGACGACACAATCTCTTGACAATCACCAAAAAGGATAACAAATCCAACAGAAATTGGGCTAAGAAGGCAGCTTACGATTTCTGCATACAGAGGATTTAGTGGGAGCAAGCCTCTCAATTGAGAGATCAAGTAAAACATGTTGATAAAGATAGGCCAGGTGTCACTTTTTTAAGCTTTTGTGTATTGGCCAAAGGCTTAGCCATTACAGTAATTGGTGATTTTTCCATGTTAGACAGTCAGGGAGAAGCTTAACACTAAGTGGGAGGCCTGGACAATCGTTTGCTTTCATGGTGTAGAACCCGTCCCAAACCACATCCCAATTACTCAGTTCACAATGACAGACAGCGGCTTTTACCTCTCTTTGTGTCGCACGATGTGTTTTCTTAGCTAAACCAAATCCACTTTGTCGCCAGTTAATTGGAAGATGTTGTCTTATTATCATGTAAATAACAGGAATGTTCACACAATTTAAAACAAGCTACCTTCAGTAAGCTTGAGGTAACAAACTAACCAGAACCTCGATGACAGTCTGGAAAACCTGTGTCCTCTTGTCTAAATCAAGCCCGGTTACTACATAATGCTGAAAGTCTAGCAAGGGGAACACTAGGAAGGCCAAATCTGAATAAATGTATAATAGCTTGCATTGCAAGCTTATATATCCAATGACTCCTGAATACTTGACTGAATATCTCCCAGCCTTCCTGATAATCCAGAGCCGTATCCCATAACTGAGAACTTGTCAAGTTTAGTGGTCTTTCAGCAAAGTGTAACTGTAATTTTGGCAGTATCCTACGGTAACTCACTCGTGCGACAGAGAGGATTGGGAGGAATCAATGAATTTAATTATTTCAGTCTCTGAGGATATTTGCTCTCCCAAGTTTCACTTAAATAGAATGTGTACGTATTCTCTAAGGGCACATTTCCAACAACACCACCAAGACTCTCTGGAAAAAAATATAATTTAAAACCAAACTAAAAGTTGTAGTCAGCCTAAGTGTCACATAAGACACTCAAAAATAACTCATTGTAGCAGAAAATAATGAACGATGTACAACAAAGAACATAATTCATCGCCAACTGAGTCTAGTAGGCTACAACCAAATAATAACAAGTTTCAAATGACTGCAACTACTGAAGCACAAGGTTACCCAGGCAATTAATGCTGCATGTGCCTAAAATCAACTTATTTTAGTGTCCAAGGACACCCGAAAAAAGCCAAACAAGGACCACAGCAGTGACCCCCCCCCTTTTCTGAAGGGTCGCCTGGGCAACGAGACAAGGAAGTGAGAGGTGTTTGAAGAACCATGGCCACATCTCCCAGTCACACCATCCCTTCCCCAGCCCAGATGTGGCACCCATCTGCTACAGAACCTATCCCAGTGTTCTGCCCCTCTCCTTCGGGGCGCAATAACATTTTACTGTTGTTTTATACCAAATCATTAAAAGCAGCCCAGCAGATGGCTGTCATATATCCCCACAGCTTTGATAAAAAAGGTGGTGGTACAGATTGGCGTACAGGAGGGAGGTGAGGAGCACAGCTGAGGACATTAGCAGGTGTGCAAGACGAAACCGAGCCATGGTCAGACCGCAAGGCTTTGAGGCGACAGCTACGATGGTCAAAAGGTCATCCATAATTACTAGCAGCCTTTTCAGGAGGTGGCTACTGCAGTTTGGGGCATTTTGGATTTTTCTTCTCCAAGCTGACGTGGTCTGACTCAAACTCATTATGATTTCCAAGTGTGATGATCTGAATAGAGGGGGTGAAGCTGGGGGTTGAAGACATAATTAGTTCCCCTCACTGCAGGAGACAGTATGCTGATGAGACAATGGAATAATGGAAAAAAACGACCTGTCAATCTCCCCTCTATTCTTTTATCTCACAAAACACGATTGAGCAATCCTTACAGACCTGAAAAAAGTCTCTGGTACAGAAATAAAACAACAAAAAAGTTCTGCCAATTGTTTCCCCATAAGACAATTTGCAATTCTCCATAGGCATGAATTGAAAGGAGAGAGAGTGTGGGAAAAAAAATCTGAAAAATAACAAGTTGTTTACTTGCAATCATGTTTCGGGTCATGTTCAACACACAATTGTCTAAATAAAACTGTATAGTAGTTGTGGTGACAAGCCGAACTATGCTGCAAAAATCAAATGACTTGGGCTGACAGTCCTGTTTTTCAGTGTGACAGATGGAAAAACAACCTGGTCTCTAGGCTGTCCTTCCACAGCCTGAAGTAGGCTGGGAAAATACCCTCGGTTACAGAGACAAGCGATCAAGGTCTCAGAATCAGGTTAGCTCGAAGCTTTGGCAATGTTGTTTTTTAGCGTCCAGTATGAGACTTTGCCACTATGGGGCACCTATTACATGCATCACTTTTTAGGTTTTATTGCAAAAGTCCTGATTCTAACTCCTTCGACAGGAAATGAAACACTTGAATGCTCACGCTACAACCTGCCAGGGACCCTCCCAGCTGAGCTATGTAACATGGAGAAGCATATGTGCCATATAAACAGCGTCTGGGAGGCACAGGTGCACGCTTCTGTGGGTGCGGGAGGGTTTGCCAGAGAGAGACATAGTGTGAGTGTTTTGGTGAATACTGGGGCCTTAATGCCCTTTAAGGAGGAGCGCCACATGTGAGCGTTCGAAAGTAGGCACCACAGCGTAACGTCGCATAGATGTGATTCGAACATTCCAATCGGATATTTTCAGATCGACAAAAACGTCATGACAAACACCTGGAAGAAAGTGTCCCTCATTTGGGGTTGAGGAAGTTGCCAACCCTAAATGCTAGGTAACTTAGCCCAGCAGATAACTAAGTTAGCTAGCTATCGTTTTGTAAAAATAACTTGAGCTGTGGGGACCATTGTAAATATTTGGAACACTATTTAAAGTCAGTAAAAAAAACATTCTCTGCATACCAGTTCGCTCTACTCTCTACTCACCGTTTGAGAGGCAGAATGGCTCTTCTGAGAGTCAGGTGGCTTAGCGGTTAGGGAATTGGGATAGTAATTAGACGGTTGCCAGTTCGATTCTTGGCTGTGCCAAATGACGTTGTGTCCTTGGGAAAGGCACTTCAACCTACTTGCCTCAGGGGAATGTCCCTGTACTTACTGTAAGTCGCTCTGGATAACAGCGTCTGCTAAATGACTAAATGTGAAATGTAAATGTTCTGAAGGAAGACTGCCAAAAGGAATTCTTAGACATAGGCCGACCTATGTTGAAAATGGCTAAGCAGCCAATGGCTATCGTTGAGGCATACAACTATTCACTAATAAATATGTATCTCATATGGTAATCACTTTGTATTCGTATAGATAAGGGTTTCATACTTATGCAAAATCAATTTCCGAAATAAAGAGGTACACAATAAGTGGCGCCTCATTAAAAGCAAGGCACTGCATTGGCAGACCCATTCCTCGCAAACAATGCAAGCATTGTCTGTGAACCTGAAACCATTATGTGCCATGAGGCCTTTTTTTTATCAAAGCTAAATATATTTTCATTACCGTGTCTTTCTTCTCAGGTCATGCTTTTATTTATCCTACTCTGCCGGACTGACTACTTCAATTAGTGCCTGCCATTCAAAGAAACTCATTAAAAGGGGTCCTGCAAACTGGAAATGAAAATATATTAGACTTCCATTTTGGTCGTCAATGACATTTCTCAAGAAGACATCTGCTCTTCATCAGGACATTCATTTTGTTGAGCTCATAATCTTTCTGACAAGGCACTTTCCTGTAGAACAGTGTGCAGGCAGGAGTGGTAGTGTATTGACCCTTTACAAGGTTCTATTTTTTCTCTCTCTGGCATGAACGTAGGCATGAAAGGATTAGAAAAAATGTTTCACAATAGATTGAGTTGCTATGTTGCAAAGGTAAACAACAGATTGATTGGGGAAAAAAACTTTGCCTCAAACTCAGTTTGCTACTTCACAGGAGTCTAAATAATTAAAGCGATCTCCATCTCTACATCTGGGAGACACAGAGAAGAAGATGAAACTGAATAAGAATCAGCATACCCTTTTAACTTCAACAGATTCCCAGCTGAGCAAAAACACCATGATCTTTAAAAAGTTGCAATTTTTTCAGTTGTTTTCACCACACGTATCAAATGATTTCATTTTCTACAAATGTTAACACATAACTTCACGCATAACAATAATACACTCGTATTGAGAGATTGACAGATTTACTTCACACTGACAGGAGGGTCACTGATTTGTCAAACATCTAAATTAGCATTTTGTCGGTTTCACCACTTTCCAAGACAAGTCTAGAAATGAGTTTGTGTGTGTGTGTGTGTGTGTGTGTGTGTGTGTGTGTGCATAATCGTGTGTCTCTGTGTGAGAGAGTACACTTCCCCAAGACAGAGAATCAGACTGTCATTCTGACAGAGAGCGTGAAGCGCTTAAACTCCAGTGTTCCCAGAGAAAGACCCTTTGCCACTGTCTGTCCAACGGCTGTGCTGGGGAACAGCTCAAGGGGAAAGCAGGAACAGGGGCTTGTGTGAGAGAGGGCTCATTCAAGCACAGCAGATTCAGGGGGATTTAAGGGGCTCGTCTGCCAGCAATAAAAGGCTGAAACAGGATACTTGGGGAGATTAATTACCTAGATAGGCCACGATAATGCCATTTAAATGGGAAAGTAATTAAAGTGCACCTTCCATGAAAATTATTCATTGCTGACGGATTGGGTGACAGACAAATCAGGAGGCATTTACAGAAAGCTACAGGTTAAGTGTTGAGAGCTTGTGCTCTGAGACCACCACCGTTTTATTGCAGCTGTTGAATCTCACTGCTTTGCCCAGCTCTCATCAAATTACTGTGTGTGGAGTCTGAGAAAAAAACGAGAGAGAAAAGACTGGACTCTCAGGTAACGTAAAACCACTGACAAATGCTACAAAGGAGGATCTGCTTAACTAGAAAATCACACCGCATGGCACTGGTCAGTGGGGACTCCTTGGAATCAATCAATCCATTCTGTTTAGGCCACCATGACAGATTGGGGTGTAAAAGGAATCCATCAATGGCATTATTGTTCCCAAAAGTGTTAATCTCACAGATGTATTGAACAGCCACCATTTTGTGATAATCAAGTGTCAATAAAGTGACCATTTAGATTACCTCTGGGTCAAAGGCTATCAGCTAGCCCGAACACTCAGTGATCTCTTTCTTCAACGCTTACTGTACATAAATGCTTATTTAAGGGACGACCGAATAGCCATCAAAAACAGATCCTCATCTCTGTGTCGAAGATGACTGACAGCACAGCGTCAGGAAGGCATGCCTTTAGCAGCCAGGCAACACTGTTGAAAAGGGGGGATATTTGCTTCTCACGCAAAAGCTAGGACAGCGAAGCTTTTCAGATCAAAGTGAAATGCTTAGCTTACATTCATGCGTGCAAGAATGCATTTTTTTCACAGAGGAAAATGGTTGCAAAGGGAATCGCCTGTTGTTCCCTTTGAATGTTTAAATAGGTTTCTACAAGAAGGGGCTCCAATCTCCTTTTAAGTATAGTGACTTACACAACAATAGACCCCAATGGAACACCCAAACAAGAGGAGCCAGATGGAGACCCTCTTTTTATCTCCACTCATTGATCTGTAACTTCTGATGATAGTCCTTCTGAGAGACAAAAACTGTACTTCAACAGGTTATCATGTCTTCCTCAGCTATTAACAGCACAGTCTTGCCCCCAAAAATTGCCAAAATGCAGAACTCCCATTTTCTAAAATGCAATTCATCAAGGTTATTTTAAATAGTACCTTGAACTACGATATGAATGAGTGAATATCTATATTCTAATCGAAACTAACGCCTAAGGTATCAGAGGGCCTTTGAGCACAGCGCAACGATTATGGAGGTAAACCATTATGATGCAACCTGTTCTGTGCTCCTGGCTAACACAAACAGTCTGCATTAAAATCAATTTTCCACAGCTTACCCTCTTCTCTCTCTCTCTCTCTCTCTCTCTCTCTCTCTCTTCTCTCTCTCTCTCTCTCTCTCTCTCTCTCTCTGTGTGGTGTATCTCTCTCTCTCTATGAAATGTAAATGGCTCTCGCTTCTCACACTGAAACAACATTCCACTATTCAGTTGCTTAACGTTCTGCGACACACACAGAAGGTGCTATGGCCATCCCCTTAACCAATTTCAATCTTATTTCTGTCCCGTTCTTCACAGTGGATTTTCTGGGCCCAGAGATTTGAAAACTCTCTTGAATTAATATTAATTCTCGTTCCACGAAGCGTTCCCACTCAGTAGCCAACAAAAGGCCTTGTTTACAAGCGTGCTGCGTCAGAGCTAAAGCAGGGCACCTAGGAGGGGTGGCATTGTAGACTTGTCAACTGACAATAGAGCAGTGATTGAAACACTCCCCGTCTAACTTCCCAAGGAAGTCTAGCTGAACAAGAAACTCAAATCATCAAGATGACAAAATTTCCCCTCACCTGCGGTGGTGAGGGGGAGGGAACAAAAAAATCTAGCAAAAAGGAACACTGTGGATTCCAACAGGTTGCTATTTAAAACTCATTTAAGACTTTGAGAGGTAATTAGGTTTCAAGGAAACAATAAGCACTTAAAAACCAGGTACAGACTTAGCCCTACTCCAGACGTTTTCCTTTGGTATAATTGGGGAAGGGGAGGGGGGATGAATTCTTCATCCGATGGGTCACCATCTGCATCCTGCATGTTCGTCTCCCCACAGCCCCGGTTCCTACGCACAGGACTGATTATCATGCAGGAGCAGAGAGGTGCTGGGAAGAGGGTCTCTCCTCTCTTTAAGGCTGTTCTGAGCTATGGTTTCCTTCCTCCATCCCAGGAAAGGTTAATCAATTCTGGATGATGAGCCGTAAAGGGTTTAATAATGCAGTCATTCTTTAACGAGCGGACCTGCATACTTGCACAGGAAAGACCCATTGTTTTTAGGCCACGCCAACGTTTCCAATTACAAAGCACTCAAGCATTCCCTAACGGCCGAAGGAGAGAGGGGACACACAGAAACTCGTGACCAATGAGAAAGGCCCTTACTACAGCTAGATTATTAACCAAAACTAAAAGGAGAGAAACACATTAGTCCTGTCCTAGCTACTTTACACTGGCTCCCTGTTACCTTCAGAATTGACTTTAAGGTCCTTTTTCCTCACATACAAAGCTCTACACGGACAAGGACCTAGCTACTTTGCTAACTCCTTTATAAAACTACACACCAGCTAGAACACTGCGATCATCAAATGCAGGCCCTATTAGAGGTCACCAGAAAGCAGTCATAAGAAGATTGGTGATTCGGCCTTTTGTCAATTACGCCCCAAAAACTATGGAAACAAATTACCCATAAATATTAGGGAAAGCAAACACTCTAGACATTTTTAAAAAGACAGCTTAAAACCTACCTTTTTACCAAAGCATTTAAGTAATTTTATCTCAAAAGGGTTTTTCCTACTTTTTTAAAGTTGTTTCCTAGTCTGAGAAAAGGACTAGGTTTCAGTAAAAGAAACCTAGTCTGGGGTTCTTTACTGAAATGAAGGACCCTCATCAACTATGTGTTGGAATTCGTACCAAAGAGTAATCTCAATGATAGTGAAATTCATCAATAGTTGCTTTTTCTAGAACGTGACCAATATGGAAGTTCAGATATCTGCAAAAAAAAAAAAGGAATGTAAAAAAAAAAAAAAAAAAAAAAAAAGGGCTGCTTAATGTGAAACTTAGCCAAATTCTTTCAGCGAGGACTGAAACGTTTGTCTTTCCATTATTCCCGGGGAAACACCTTTCCTCTATTTCACAATTGCTGGCGGCTAAAATATTCCCGCAGGGTTAAACATAGCAATTGTCTATTGTCAACATGCCACGTGTAATTATAAGTCGCTTCCGAGAGAGCATGTGTTTAATTGTTTTTTTTCCTCTCTACGTCCTTGTGTCCTTGATGAGGCCAACCCTCGGCAACATTCCAGCGTATGTCTCTGTCACGAATCGTGTCATCCAACATACATCATTCTGTTAGCCGAGGTGTCCTCAGCTGGCTAGCAGCCTCTCTGTCTAACCTCTTGGCTCCTTTTGGCAAGGGTTGTTATTGATATTACTTTCTCTAAATTACTTGTTTTGCCTATTGTTCTTTCTGAAGGCAATGTGCTACGCTGTTTTCCAGCTGGTTGTTATAGGAAGCCCCAGGCAGTGTACAGTTATAGAATAGAAAGGGAGTCCAATCGGAAACCTATAGACTCAACGTTGCTACTGGTGAACTGAAATAGCTTCCAATTATAGCATTTAGTTCGTTCTAGATTTATTAACTAGTCTAGCGACTTTGTGCTACTTTGGCCATCTCCCGTTTTCGTTGTTGAGCAACAGTAAAAATAGCAGCAGCTATACGGACCCATAGTCAGTACGGCCCTGTTAGCTAACTCTGTTTTTATAGGTGCCCCAAGTATGAAAGATCAATCTTGTTTTTTTGAGTACATGGGAAAAGTACGAATCAAAAAAATAGTTTTAAGGAGGGTGCCACCACAAAAATATAACATAATGATGGATGACAGTCTCCTATGAGAGTGAATGAC